>NW_022604368.1:0-94439 GCF_008692095.1 Etheostoma spectabile
ATACAATGACTGAGGTGGTGATGAACAGGGCACTCAGGAACGGCCACGTAAAAGCTGGCTTAAAGTATATACTGAATTAACCAAAGACTAAATAAGAGTGTGTGTATAGTTGTGACATATTATACATTATGCTTTGCAGCTGGGGTACAGCTAGGAGGGAGAGAACAGAGAGGGCTATCTTAGTCAGATAAGCTACAGTGAGCACGAGAAGAGGAGATGGTGAGGCCAAGGACACTGAAGTTCGAGGACGGTCTGATAACTCAGAGAACAGGACGTACAAACTAAGAAGGGAGTGAACATAGCTGTCTTGTGAAGAAATGATAACTGAAAAAATAAGAAGCAGAAGGAAGAGGGAAGAGGCAGAGCAGGGAGGGTGCCCCAGCAACAGTATACGCTGACCAATCAGGCCCCCACAAGGGGAACCAATATAACCTGAGCACGCTCTTGTTAAGTGCCTTTTGGGGAACTCTGTACTAGACAAGTTTAATCAGGTCCGTGCACGTGAACTGCCCGGAAACGCATTTCATCTGTTGACCACAAGAATAAACGCTGTGTTATTCATCATGGAGTCAGTTTCAGTTTATAGAAGGATTTCCCACAAATTTGGGACCCCGACGTGATAACGTAATTGGAAGGAGAATCCAACTGGACCTTTGCATTGTGTCCACGGTCGGTTCAGCTCAGCCACCGGACTGACATCCCGCAGCCCGTGAAGGGGACTGAGCGGGCGATACTGCGATTTCGTTGGTGTGATCACTGAGAGCTCTCCTCAAAAAAAGGTAAGCAGAAAGCCGTTTAAAATCAAAATTCTGTTATTGGCTGAAAAACTAAATGGATGTGATCACATTTCAACTGTCGTAAGTGTTGTTTAAGCGAAAGTATTGATTGAATGTGCTGTAATTAAAGGGATATAAAACAGATGAAATGTTGGGGCATGTGATGTGATTAAACAGAGAAAACAACTAGAGAGTGTGAGAATTGTTGAATAATACGGGTGGCGGTAGGAGAGGAAAAGGGACAAATAGTCAGAGGAAAATACGTCCAGATGGTTGACGAGGTAGGAGACTGCTAAGGACAGATAGTTTCCGATGAGGTGATTGTGAATTGCCACCCTTGGTTCTGTGTGAACAACCGAAAAAGAATTGCAGTTAACAGATTGTCATTGTAATATTACGAGTCCACCGCGAGTGTATTTGTGCAAAGGAGTGAGAGGTCACTTTTTAAGTTGTAAAAAGATTATAGAGATGTACATAAAAAGGCTCTAGATGGAGTCTTAATGAAAAAGTTGTTTGTTGTTGCATGTGTGATTTTTGTTGTGGTTTGGCTTGTTGGATTTTTCTCACGCTTATTTGTTGTAAAATGACGACCCCTTATGGTAAAGTGTTAGTAGGGGCAGTGAAAAAGTATGGCAATAAAGGAGAGGAGAAAGTAGCAAAAGAGATTGTGAAAGAATGGGAGAGAGGAGGATGGATGAGGGAGAAGGGGCGCCGTCCCCGGGGAAAGTGAATGAAATAGTGAAGTATGAAAAAAGTAAGTTGGAGTATGCGGAAAGGCAGCAGAGGAGGAGGAAAAGAAAAGAAAATGGTTTTAAATTGACTAAACCAAAGCAGAAGGAGTCATGAAGCGCGCAGAAAGAGAAATATGGGGTGGGTTGAAAATGACAAATGCAATACAGAAACAATTGGGATTGACAAAACAAGATGACAAAAGTTCACCAAAAAACTGAGGACAGAAGCTGAACAGAATAAAAACCGCTAGCGCAGAGAAAACCCGCTGCCCGCTGAGGCGCCCCCGCAACAAAAACCCTTTTTATCCAGACATAAGAAACCTAAGAAATTCCGCTCCACCGCCGCCGTATACAGGTCCAACGGCATCAAAACCCACAGTCCAAGCCCCAGTGGTAACTGCCATTTACAGCCAAATGCATTACAAATAGACGTACCACAGGACCCATTGATACCGGCATTAGAGGGCCGCGTACAGGATTTAGATGTTATCTAAATTTAATGGTACAGTCAGCGCATCAGGGGAGCAGCAGCGGCTCCACCACAACCAGCGGCCACAGTCCCAGCCGGCCCAAGCAAGCTAGTACCCCATATTCAGCGTCTTTTTGCCAACAAAACCAGAGCATTTCACATGTCAGTAAAAGGACCCAGTCCACCTCACCATAGTACCCCACAAGACTCAGGAAGTAAGGAAGATAGCGAACAGTCAGACAGCAGCAGGGAAAGTGAGCAAACAGACAGAAGCTCTAGCTCTAGGGAAAGGACTAAAAAACGACATAAACGCAGGCCCAGATCTAGATCACAAAGTCCTCAAGACGTTTTGTAGCAGGCACATTTAAAGGTAAATTTACCAACGAGGACCTGACGAAGTTATGCTGCGAAGATCAACTAGAATAAGGGAAAGACTTAACAAAGAGTTCAGAGAGATAAAAGAGCAGCAAGAGCAGCTGCGTCGAACAGTGAATGAGCTCAGTGAGGAAGAGCAGACGCGCCACACACCAGAGGCGGGGCTACAATGCCCACTCCGCCCAGTAGGAGGAGGAGGAGGACTGTTGATGTACACCCCTTACAGTTTTGGTGACTTAGATGCTCTGTGTGCAAAACTCCCCTCCCTGACAGGAGGGGCTGAGCATTTCCTCACAGCTTTCAATAGTCTTACAGCAGGAGTGCAGCTGTGTTTGGGAGATCTCAGAGCAGTATTGGGTAGAGTAATGGGAGCAGATGAAGCTAGTGCTGCCCTCACCAGAGGGGGAGCTGGACCCACTGTTCCCGCATCAGTGCCTGCATCAGCAGTAACCCCTGGCATTTGGGCTGAGCTGCCCGCATGTATCCCACAGTTGGGGATCATGCAGCATGGCATGATTTAAAAAGACTAAGTGATGAAAATTTTGATGCCTATGCAGATAGAGCAAAAAAGATTTGGCAGCGTGCTATGAGGGAACCGTGGGACCAGTCCGCCGCCACAGTGGGCTGTTCCGCCATGGGGTACTAGGGGATTACCCACAGCAGTTCAGACACAGTTAGGAGGAGTAGTAGGCCTGCAAACAATGACCGATGCAACATGGGGCGAGAATGTGCGTCATTTCCTGTCAAAACACCAAAAAGGAGCAGAGCAACAAGAAGATGAATAAAAAGACTACAAACTCAATTGTTAAAGAAACAACTGGAAGAATAAACAAGCCAAGCCCAGCAAAGCTAAACAAATGACAGTCTCACAGAACCCCCAACAGTCAGAAGCCCCAGTGTTGGAAGCAGTCACTCAACTCTTACAGAGAGCACAAGCTTCCTGGCCACCACCCCCACAACCACCATGGCCAGCGAACACGAGCCAGCAAAATTGGCCCACAAGAGGAAGAGGGCGAGGTTTTCAGAGAGGAGGAGGAATATGACTAGGTCCAGGCCTGGAGGAAGGACCTCTCAGCCCTACTTCCTTTGCTACAACTGTGGTCAGCAAGGCCACTATGCAAGAGAATGCCAAGAGCCCCCAGCACAGCCCCCTAGAGGGCCAGGGAGAAATCCCTCACCCCAACCATACCCCGGTGAGCCATGGCCACTGTCCCCCGCTAATCAGGCCCTACAACAGCAATGGTATGACCAACAGGGTCCACAATGAAGGTGTCCTCCCACTGATTTTCATTTTGGTCTGACCACAGAACCCTCATTACCCTCACTATTCAAGGTAAACCACATGTAATGCTGGCAGACACAGGAGCAACGTTCTCCTGTCTAAATTCCACCTACTTCCCTCCTTCAGCTCAAACTCAGTCAGTTATGGGAGTCAGTGGGACCCCTATCTTACAGCACTTCACACAGCCATTGTTAACCGAATTTAACTCACAAACACACACACATTCTTTTTTGCTTTCCCCTGCATGCCCAGTAAATTATTAGGAAGAGATCTTATGTGTAAATTGAATCTGTGCATAGATGAATGTGGATGGCATTCATGTCACTCCTGTTCCTCCAGTATCCACTCCTGATCCCCAGTCACCATTTCTCCCTCACACCAACCCCAGTGTCAGAACTACACCAATATGTATATTGGTTACGCCTGCTTCCCACAGGCCCTGACACACCCTCCATTCAACATGCATTCAACATCCTGAAACCAGCCATATACAGACTGCACCCCTACATGTCCCACTCCCACAAGTACACTGTACTCTACATGTAGCTGACGACCTGGACACCCATATCAAGATGACTGGGAGACAAAACATGCAAGGACAGCACCCACTTCTCTTATGCAGAGGAGGCATATTTGTGGTAAAGAAGGGGTGGCTGCTTCTGTGGTCTTAACGCACTCCTCTGAAGACTGGTACACACTCTGGGACTCTTCTTCCCCGCATGTCACACTCGCAGTAGGATTTGGCCAGCAGGCCAGATCCCGGGCCCTATGATAAAACGTGCACTAACATTTAAATGGCTCCCCACCTCCACACCTGGCCTTCTAAAAGCTGACACTGACGCTGAGACATGTGTGCTTTAAAGGGCCTCACACAACAGAGAAAACATTGCCTGAAGTTCTCCCACTCCCCAGAGAACATGGACTCCCCTGCACTGACCATCCCAGCGCAGCTACCGCCCTACTAACTCTTCCCCAGCATCTGTTCACCACCGGCCCATATGACACTGGACTCTTAGAAAACATCCTGTGACTGTTACAATCAGACCGCAGCACCACACAGTCATTCACAGACCACAGTATAGACTCACCCCTGACCAGGTCCAAGGCATAGCTCCAACCATTCAGGGACTCTTAGAAGCTGGTGTCATATATCCCACTCGTTCTCCCTGGAACACTCCCATTTACCTGTCCCCAAAGCTGGAGGAAAGGATGGCGCATGGTGCAGGACTTCAGACCCATTAATGACATTACTGTCCCAGCTGTGTGCCTGTCCCAGACCCACATGTCTCTTTGACATCACTTAACCCCTCCTTCACCCACTTCACAGTGGTTGACCTGGCCAATGCTTTCTTCTCTGTGCCCCTACACCAAGACTCACAGGAGTACTTTGCATTCACTTTCAATGGTCAACAATACACGTATTCCAGGTTGCCACAGGGATACAGAGACTCACCTGGACTGTTCAACAGGATCCTCAAATCTCATCTTCTGCAGCTGCAACTCCCCACAACTGTGGTCCTCATACAGTATGTGGACGACCTTCTGCTGGCTGCTACAGATCCCCTCACCTGTGTGGAACAGACAATGGCACTGCTGACATTCCTAGCCTCAAAAGGCTACAAGGTCAAAAGGGACAAAGTACAAGTTGCTAGGAGACAAGTCCTCTTTCTGGGCAGACAAATTTCATCAGCAGGCCTTGGGGTGTCTCCCAGCCATAGACAGGCTATTCTGCATCACCCGCTTCCCCTCACAGTTGCAGACATGCTGTCTTTTCTGGGCCTCACAGGATACAGCCGCTCACATATCCCTGACTATACCAACAGAACTACATCGCTCAGGGAAACTGGTGGCTGCTGCTGGTCATCGCTGTCTCACCGCCCCCTCCTATGGACAACAGAGGCCGAGGCCGCCTTCTCTGACCTCAAAAGTGCCCTAGCAAGGGCAGAGACACTCACCTCCCCAGACTACTCACTCCATTTCATATGGATGTTTCTGAAAACAATGGCTTTCTCAATGCCATTTTATTTCAGAAAAAAGGGGGAGACAGACATGTACTGATGTACCACTCATCAAGGCTGGATACAGTGGAAAAAGGACAGACAACCTGTGCCCGCTATGTAGCGGCGCTGGCAAAATCCATTGACAAAACAGCACATATTGTAATGTGCCATCCAATAACAATCCACACCACACATGGTGTCACAGCTTTTTTGGCCAGCAAGGAATTTGCATACAGTGCCACAAGGAGAACAAAACTGCAGACTGCCTGTACCCAACCGCACATCACCTACTCATCAGAAGGAATAAACATGGCCAACAGTATGAGTAGACAGGGAGTGCCACATGTTTGCGAGGAAGAAGCAGCCCAAGAAAGCAGAATAAGGTCAGATCTGGAAAACGTACCAGACATGTCGGCTGACATGTGGCTCTACACAGACGGATGTTGCTACAAAACAAAGGATGGGACTAACAAAGCATCATATGCAGTAGTCCAACAACACCCAGATGGAACACATCAGACATTGGAAGCAGGAATAATAAACCAACCAGCGTCAGCACAGAAAGCAGAAATAAAAGCTCTGATCGCAGCCCTTCTGCTAGCCAAAGGAAGAACAGTGAACATTTTTACAGACTCTGCTTATGCTCATGGAACAGCACACTGGACGCGATCATGTGGAAAAGGCGAGGATACGTCACCTCTGCAGGAATGCCCATAAAACATCAGAAGGAGATAATGGAGCTAGTGGAGGCTATTGCCGCTCCACTAAAGGTGTCCATAATGAAATGCAAAGGACATGACGCAGGGCAAGGAAGAGTAAGTGCAGGAAACGAGGCAGCAGATTCTGCAGCCAAAAGAGCGGGAGGATACCCCCAAAACAGATGGTACTATCGAAAGAGATAGAATCACAACCAATGGCACTGGAGCCTAAAGACATTCTAGAAATGCAGAAAAAGGCAGGAGCCTATGAATGGAATCAGTGGCAGCGGAGCGGCGCCACAAAAGACAAAGATGGGATATGGAGGTCTCATCAAGGAAAGATAGCAGCATCAGCCGAGATGTGCAGAATGTTGCTACCTGAGGCACACAGACCAACACATGAAGGAAGAAAACAGACTCTCCTGAATCTGTCTGAGCTGTGGTGGCACCCCAATTTGAGGGACATGGTGACACATTTTTGTCAGGAATGCAGGGTGTGTGGAGAGCATAATGTTCAGAAACCATACACCACACTAAAAGGAGCGTACCCAGTCCCCACAGCTTGTTTTCAAGATATCAGTATAGATTATACTGATATGGGCGCAGAAAATGTGGTAGGGGGAAAAAGGTATCTTCTGGTGATGGTAGACAGGTTCTCTAGGTGGGTAGAAGCCATTCCCACCAGAAAAGAGGACGCAAAAACAGTGGTGAAATGGCTCAAAACTGAACTCATCCCGAGGTATGGGGTCCCCAGGCAAATAAGTCAGATAATGGCACACATTTTAACAACAAACTACTAAGAGAAGTAGAACAGGCCCTGGGAATCACTCATGCCTTCGGATCAGTTTATCATCCACAGTCACAGGGAATGGTGGAAAGAGCAAACCAGACATTGAAGGCTAAGATAGCCAAGGCATGTGCAGGAAGCAAGTTAACATGGGTAGAAGCGCTCCCATTGGCCCTCATGGCTATGAGGTCCTCAGAAGGACGAGAAACACATTTGACCCACACGAAATAATGACAGGGAGAAAAATGCCAGGACCTCCACTAGATGGAGGCCACATGCCAATGTTAGATGTTCAGCAAATAGAAATGACAGACTATATGAAAAAGCTAACATCTCTGGTTTCAGCCCTTTCTACGCAGGTCCAGTGGCGAACAGGAAACCGCAGGAGGAAGCAACACTACCTGTCAAGGTAGGCGACTGGGTCAGGGTCAAAGTTCACAAGAGGAAGTGGACTGACCCCAGGTGGTCCGGGCCGTACGAAGTGAGGGAGGTTACTTCACACTCGGTCCAGGTTAAAGGTAAAAAAGGAGCACCTTGGCACCACCTGACACATTGTGCCCCAGCCGCACCTCCTAGCCGCCCATTGGCAGAAATTAGAAAAGCATCCAAAATGTATAGATGGAAGAGATGTTTTGGCGGGGAACAGCCCCCGCGTAGTACATCCATAACTTGGAAGGCAATGGGGTTTGGGAAAAAGACAACAGTTGTCCTAGCAGTAGTAGTAGTAGTGGGAGTTGCAGCATTAATTCTGGGGTTGGAACATGCGTATGGGGACCGAGACCACAAGAACAATCACCGGTAGTGTCCAACCACCTCTCAGTAACAAAGGAAATGAAACTAGACGAGAGAAAAGAAGAGCAGTTTGGGCAGTAGTGAAGCAACACACTAAGGGCCCATCCCCAAGGTGCGGTGCCAGATTGACTCTCCCCTATGTGAGAGACTCAACCACGTCATTTACCTTTGATTTGTGTCAGGCTATAGACTGCGGGGGGTATAATAGTTTCTACAAAAACACAGATGTGTACATCTGTGACGACTATCAAAAGGTAGAGGACTGTGAAAGGAGCGCTTCCGGACAGGTGAAAGGTAGTCTCTGTAACAGCTGGTATGACGCGGGTTGGACAACAGGAGGGTGGAAACCATGGGCGAGGTTGACAGACAAAAGAGATTGGTGGGTACAACAAGATGAATGGGAGATATTATCTATACAGCGGGACTATAGTTCAGACCCCACAAAAATCCCATAACCCTGTCAGTAAATAGAGCAATTGGGAGCAGGAACGGTCAGGATGTGTGGATGTTAGCCATAGGTGTATGGATAGCAGGAAGTGACCAGATAACCCCCTGCAGATAAATATTTTGGATCCCCTCACGCACACACAGAATGACACTGACATGGCAGAGACTACAGTAAAACCCCCCTGAAGGAGGAGACGTAATAGTGCAGGACTTCTCTAAAATGAGGGTGGAAGATGTGTTAGAGTTATCAGCAGGTGCAGGCCAGGACAATTTATGGATCAGGTGGCTAATACAGAATGCCAAAGAACAACACATGGAAGGGTGCGTGGCCTGTGCCACAGCTAGACCAGTCATGTTCACTAACCCGGCCCCGTTGTTTCCTAATGAGGACCCAGCAGGATATGCATGCATGTTGAACTTCACACACTCTAAGACAGCTTCCCGCAATTGTACTACCTAGCATCCCTCTTTCCCCCAGGCTTTGAAAAACCAGGGTATTTTACCGCCATAAAGGGGGAGGGTGCAAGATATCACTGTTTCAATCTCACCGGATCAAGCAAGCCCACAATCAAACTAGGTGATATACCCCCAGACTGGTGTAATACAACTGTACAAAACAAAACAGCCCTAGGCCCAGTGGCTAGAATAGGACTATTCTACTATTGTGGTGGTCTTAGGTTGTACTCCCAGATAAAGTTCCCAAATCAAACGTCAGGAGTTTGTGCTATGGTTAGATTAGCTATGCCCATATCTTTGGTGGGGAGTAGAGTCCACTATACCCACCATAAGGCTGTGCAACTGACCGTAAAGAGAAGGCGCAGGGCCCGTAGTATGCAAGGCCCGGCTTTTGATCCATGGGCGGGAACCCCAACCTATATAGACAGCATAGGAGTTCCTAGGGGTGTCCCGAATGAATACAAATTGGCAGATCAAATAGCCGCAGGATTTGAGAGTATACCACTGCTTTCAGCCATCTTCCCCGTCACACCCAGCAAAAATGTAGATAGGATAAATTTTGTGCATTATAATGTTTTACGCTTGAGCAATGCAACTAGGGATGCCATCGAAGGCCTGGCCGAGCAGATGGCCCCAACGTCCCTCATGGCGCTCCAGAATAGGATGGCGCTGGACATGCTGTTGGCTGAAAAAGGAGGAGTCTGTTCCATGTTCGGAGAGATGTGCTGTACGGTCATCCCTAACAACACTGCCCCGGATGGGAAGGTCACCAGGGCTTTGAACCAACTTCGAGCCCTTTCCCAGGAGATGCATGACGCCTCAGGTGTATCAAATCCATTGGAGGGGTGGATGACAACCTTTTTTGGCAAATGGAAGAATCTTATCACTGCTTGTTTGACATCTATTGCTGTTTTTCTCGCTATTCTAGTTACCTGTGGGTGTTGCTGTGTGCCCTGCCTGCGGACCATGATATCCCGGCTCATCACCACTGCCTTGTCCAAAGAAAAAGCGCCGCCTCCCTATTCCGCTGGGATGCTGCCATTACTCACCATGCCTGAGGACGGGGAGGACGTTGAGGCACTGCAGTTAGTGTAAAAAGTGTTCGCACCTAGTAGGTGCGAAAAGGGGGAATTTGTGGGAAAATAATACAAGGACTGAGGTGGTGATGAACAGGGCACTCAGGAACGGCCACGTAAAAGCTGGCTTAAAGTATATACTGAATTAACCAAAGACTAAATAAGAGTGTGTGTATGTGTGACATATTATACATTATGCTTTGCAGCTGGGTACAGCTAGGGGGGAGAGAACAGGAGGGCTATCTTAGTCAGATAAGCTACAGTGAGCACGAGAAGAGGAGATGGTGAGGCCAAGGACACTGAAGTTCGAGGACGGTCTGATAACTCAGAGACAGACGTACAAACTAAGAAGGGAGTGAACATAGCTGTCTTGTGAAGTAAATGATAACTGAAAATAATAGACAGGCAAGAAGGAAGAGGGAAGAGGCAGAGCAGGAGTGTGCCCCAGCAACATATAGCTGACCAATCAGGCCCCACAAGGGGAACCAATATAACCCTGAGCACGCTATTGTTAAAGTGCCTTTTTGGGGAACCTCTGTACTAGACAAGTTTCCATCAGGTCCGTGCACGTAAAACTGCCCGGAAACGCATTTCATCTGTTGACCACAAGAATAAACGCTGTGTTAATTCATCATGGAGTCAGTTGTCAGTTTATAGAAGGATTTCTCCAACAATAGGTAGCGTATCGCTACCGTGACGGCTGACATACGCCCCGTCACAGTTACCGACAATTTTGTTAATGAATGAGTATTTCACATTGAACACTTACGATTGGGTGGTCATTAAAAACAGGGAATTGCAAGTACAGATATAAAATCCAGAGTCAGAAAGGGGTCTTTAGGTACTTCACTAAGCTATGACACAAGGGATAACCTCATCCGAAAACCATGTCATCACATTGGTTACCTTCCAGCAATGTAACATTTGCAAATGGCAGTGGTGGGATTTGAACCCACGCCTCCAGAGAGACTGGAGCCTTAATCCAGCGCCTTAGACCCCTCGGCCACACTACCTGCACATGACTATGGTTCACATCGTAACACACACAGGGACCTTAACTAACGTAATGCTTGTTAACTGTTATCACTCTTTGTCATTTGTCTCTGGCATTGTTGATTATTAGAATATTGTAACCAGCATTAAGTGAGTAGGTTTAGGTCTGTGTGAATATGGGCTGAGCATTTACCTGGACTGAATTTGTGAAAATCTTCTTTTGCATATTCACTGTAAAGAGCCATTACTCCTCCAACTGCTAACTATTGTTCTAGAGACAATAGGATATATATATAATATATATATATATATATATATATTATATATATATATATATATAATATATATATACAGTTTTAGATTGCAAGTAACTGTCAAAGACCAAAGACTTCACTGAAATACCTCAAGTGATCAAAACAGTTTGTCAAAATGGGAAAGGTCAGGTTTTTTATTGCAAATTCCAGCACAGTTCTAAATTATTCTTTAAAAGATGTCCATTTACCATTCAAAATAAAAGTACAATCATGAAACACATACTACTTAGATAGAAGGAACTTTTTCAGGTGGCAATGAAATGATTCCAGAGACGTGGACCCTCTGGCACAGCAATGCTTGGTCAGGACAACACCCCCTTCTTGATAGTACCCGTCTCTGTATGAAGCTGCACACCAGGCAGGTCCTGGATGCACTTGATGTGTTGTTACTGCACACGCCAGATATCACATAATTGTTGGGTGGAGCCTCATGTATTTGCTTGTATTACATCAAGTGAACTGCATACCAATGACCACAAAGTTGTATATGTACATGGTTTCTAAAGGCCACTTGGGTGATCTTTGGGCTGCTCTATGGTCTTCAGCTGGAGGATAAATCCCAGAGTTGGCACACTCCAGGTTATCAAAGCAACACACATCCCTGGGTGGACTTGAACCCCCATCCTTTCAGCTAATAGCTGACTGCGCGGAACTATTGCGCCACAGAGACTACGCCTGTCTGATGTTTAATGAGCGGGAGCTCGATCTTTAAGCCACAAGCATTTGCTTTATGGCTTTTTGAGGTTGAGCTGCACATGTATGCTTATCAGGCTATTTTCCTGTTTATATTTCCTTCGAAATTGGGGAAGCTGACTCATGCGGAAATGTAGAAGCTGGACATGCATTGTATTGTTCTTACATCTCAATTGGATTCTGACTTTGAAATCAAATATTTGGCATCCAAGAAAATGTTTAAACTGATAATGTATCAGTCATTTTGCTGGTGGTTTCTTGGTCACAGCAACAAGCTTGATCATTGACATACAGTTGCCCGCCACATATCACAAAACTGTTGGGTGGGGCCTTAAGTATTTGCTTGTATTACATCAAGTTTTCCAATAACATTAACAAGCATAACGTTGATTACGGGGCCTGTGTTTGTCATGATGTGGAAAGTTGATAACTGCAGGTAGTGTGGCCGAGTGGTCTAAGGCGCTGGATTAAGGCTAAACTTGGTGAGGTAACTAGAATCATCCATCAATAACTTTGCTGAGATTGTTCCTTGTTAACCTGAGGTTCAACGATTGGTGAAACCTTCCTTTCCAGCACTTTGGACTAGAAAATCAACAAATAATTGTGATAATTATCGTGATCTCCATATTGATCAAAGTAATTGTTGTTATCATTTTGGCCATAATCATGCAGCTCAAAGAGATTTTATCAAACCAGGTTGGGCAAGTAACCTTTCTGTTGACTTCTTGTAAAAAAAGAAAGTACCACAACCCAAAAACAGGTACTGCGATGGCTGGGACTCGAACCCAGGTCAACTACTTGGAAGGCAGCTATGCTCACCAATATACCACCATCGCCGGACAATGTGATGTGCACTTCAAATCTTGTAATACATTTGGGCATTGAGCCTTGTTCAATTATGGCTCCAAGGAGCAGTCTTTTCCAGAGTTTCCCTTCAGGATCAATAAAGAATTTCTGATTCTGATGTAGAGATGGACAGACAACCCAAAAGTATAATACTTCTTGCCGAGACATACACAAAAAAACTGACTATTGTAAGTAATGAATGGCTTCATGAATAGACAACCATCATCCCAATGTATGCCATTAACAGTCTATGAGTGGTCAATTAGAGTCCAATAACTTTCTTGGGGCAACTCCTTTTTCCTCCAGATAGAGCTCATTCAGCAATAGAAAGTACCACTTAGTGCTGAATATCTATTCCAAAACCCCCATTCTTTTATTTATTTAACTAGCGGTGGACAACTGGTGAAATGTACTTGCTCTGCATGTGTTAGTGTCTGATGATGAACTCACAACCAAGACAACCCCAAAGAGAAGCACTTATGAACACAATGATCATCAGTGTCTTTATTTGAGGTGATCTGAATGTGATTACAATGACATCTTAAGTTACAGTCTTAACCAATAGAAACGTTTATGAACATTTGTGCAAAAAGGTATAGAGCTACATGTCAGATTGTCGTGGCCGAGTGGTTAAGGCGATGGACTAGAAATCCATTGGGGTCTCCCCGTGCAGGTTCAAATCCTGCCGACAACGAGCGCTGTATTTTAAGAGTGGTAGCCAACCAATGACACATCAGAGTATACCAAATCGCAGATGTGCCTTCATAAACAATATTGTCTTAGCTCATAGGTGCTGGAAGCAACCAGTCTCCACCAAGGTATTTCTTATCAATCTGTCTTACAAGATTTGCAGTGAACGTTGTATTGTCCAGCAGAAAGGCAACAGGTTTGTTACTTTTCGACTATGATTTATACCATAGCATTGCAAGCATTTTGCCCAGGTTTGATTTCAAGCCACCGCATATTTCAATTTCCTTGCGGGAGTCATCCCAAAAGGATTAATAAAGATAAGTCTAAGTCTATCTCAGAAAAAAGTCAAAAGAATTTCAAAATCTTCAGGGGATGTAGCTCAGTGGTAGAGCTCATGCTTTACATGTATGAGGACCTGGCATCTCCAGCAGGTATTATGGTAGAGTCTTTAAAAGAGCTGCAACAGATATTACCTCCTGTGGTAATCTGACTGGTAGACAGCACAACAAGCACTTTGAACGTATATGTTTTACAGTTTCTATTTACAGTATTTATTACTTGTAGTGTAGTATATTTACTGTATTACACTCCAGTTTTTATGTGTGTTACAGCGGGAATAAAAGGAATGAGCACTGAAGTTTCTTTTTTTATGGGTGAAATAATCTCAACATGCCATTAAGTTTACTCTTCAGCAGGTGGAGACATTTCACTTCAGACACTTGCAACATCAGTGCTGTGTTAAACATCAACAGACTGGATATATACTTACTGAAGATACAAAGCACAGGAAATAGTAGAAGATGGTTTCGATCCATCAACCTCTGGGTTATGGGCCCAGCACGCTTCCGCTGCTAATATTATATAAAGGCTTATATTGCAATCTCGTCACCCTACATGTAGGTGTACCTATGTTTAAATAAACACACTGTAGCAAAGTTAAAGGGGTGATAGAATGCAAAACCGATTTTACCCTGTCATATGTGAATACCGACAGTTTGGTGGGTAAATAGGACATACAAAGAAGCTTTAAATCCCATTGACATGCCTTTCCTCTGAAAATCCCACATTTTGAATCTGCCCCTGAAAACGGGCGAATCTCAACAAAGCCAAAAGATGACGTCAGGATCTCAGAACCATTAGCTTTGTCACGCCCATTACCGTATAAGGAGAACGGTCCAGCCCCAACATCTACACACAGGCCACTGTCCTGAGACCAGCTCCTAATGGAGCTAGCGTTAGCTCAGTTAGATGTCCGACTGAGAACGCTGCTTGTGTACTCTGACGGGATTTACTAAGAAGAAAGTTTGGAATATTTCCCAGGATAATGACAATGAACCAGGGTCGTAAATGCAGAGTTCCAGGCTGTACAAGGAACGGTGACACTTCTCATAGCCTTCCCAAGGAAGCAACCACTTGACGGGCTCGGCTGCTGTTTATAAGGAGATCCCAGGGAACGTTTTCACCAAAGACAGTTTTCAAAACTTTGGACAATTTAAAGCAGGATTTGCTAAGCTGCTGTTGCTGTTCCGACTGTCTGGTCATCCCAACCACAAGCTGTAAGTAGGATTTCGTCATTAACAGTAACATTGGCAATGCTAAGGTATCCTGTAGCTAGCATAGGCTGAATGTGTGTTGATAACTGTAATGGCAAAGGGGCTAACGTTTCATTTTCCTAACTGTTCCATTCGAATAAATACCCCGTGTGTCATGTAGCTCCATCTATAGTTCACCCTGCATGTTTGTCCACTTTGTCAGGTTCATTTTTATTGTATTCAGCAAGAAAGCTAACTGCAGCTGAGTAGAATCATGATCGTTTGGTTGCTAGCTAGCGCTAAGCTGTAACGTTACTCAGCTAGCTAGCTAGCTCTGTTATCCCGTTTGCTTCGACAACAGAACTGGAAACGTTATCATTCATATGATATCTAGTCAATCTCGTGAAAACAGTGTGTATATAGACTGCAATGTATTGATTTGCAGTTTTTTTTATTTCAGAGCAACGCTATGTCACAAGGACAAGACGCGAAAGATGCAGCTTGCCAAACAGATGCTCCGAGTGTGTCATCTCGGGGGACACAACTGTCTCATAAGACATCAAGACCGCACATATCATACAAGGTAACCTTTCTAATTATTCTTACAAACCAGACGTCTTATAGTGTTTGTGTAGCATTGTGACTGGGTAGCATTTAGCAGAGCAGTGTTATCTAATGTTATCATGATGAGTGAGTGACTTTTATCAAATATGTGAGCCATTACCAACACATTAGTGAATTATTTAAAGTAGGAATAGAACTATTCATCTGGATTATCACTGATTGGTCTGATCTCAATCAATTGCATTTCCTTTTGTGGGGGGGGGGGGGCTGGTGAAAATAATTTGGACAATAGGCAGGAATGTGTTTGTATACAACAGGTATGACTGAATGCTAGATTGTGTGTTGACGATGCCTTTTGCAGGTATGTACACGCCCTATGAACTTTGTCATTCAACAAAACAAGTCTTTAGAAAAGGCAAATGTGAATGGGGACAAATTGTCTGCAGAAACTGGTTTTGTTCAGTGAAGGAGTGAGACACAAACATGGTCTAGAGACATCAAGCCTAATGGCCGGCCATATAAATGTAAATCATTTCAGATTTAAGCTGCTCCCACTGTAAGACACTTGTAACAACACTGGTTAGAGTCCTGCTTTGGCACAGCTTAGAGG
The DNA here is from genome assembly GCF_008692095.1 of Etheostoma spectabile. NCBI lineage: Eukaryota > Metazoa > Chordata > Actinopteri > Perciformes > Percidae > Etheostoma > Etheostoma spectabile. Next base: position 16,132 of record NW_022604368.1, read on the forward strand.
TTTAGCAACTGCTTTTGCTATGAGTCAACTGGAGTATTTTGCTTGGTGTGTGTAAAAGGTAATACAGTTATGTTACAATATTTATGTTTTTGTTTGATTGTATCTTGCAGCCACAACGGAAGACAGCCAAGGGGAAACTAATGTACAGACGTCTGTTCCCAAAGGCCAACAGGGAGGTTACACCGTCAAAGAAGTGAAGACAGAGACAAAAGTTTGTAAGTTTAAATATTTTTTTTATTACAAACAAAAAATACTAAATTGCATCTTATCGGCACTCAAAATAACTTTTCACACACTGCAAACAACAAATCTGAATGTGCAATGATATAGGTGCTAAAATGACTTTTCACACACAACAGGCTATGTCTTAGACCTGATGCGACTGGTGTTTGAGGAGATCATCCACGACCCCTTCCTTATCTGAAGCAGTCCTGTGCCCCAGGACCTGTGTGCTTAGCTCGACAGGCACCCAACCCGACATACTGCCCTGAAACATCCAGAAACTCCCTCCACGCTGCACGACACAAGAGGGGTCACGGCACGGACACTTCTACCAAGAAAACCCAGCACCAGCTCACAAAAGTCCTATAAGCCCTGTGTCTGCATTGCCTACAAAGAGAACAGGGTGTAGTGGACAATCACATTTTTTAGATTTAAGAGTAATGATGATTGTTTTGAAACAAAATAAAGTAATTTTGTTGTCTTGATAATACTGTGTTTTTGTAATAATGCTGAATCAATAATCAATGCGTATTGTTATAAACATTTTATTTAGATACTTGAACTGCTAACAGTGGTATCAAATTGGCTTCACCTTTCCATCCATCTGATTCTCACTGGCCATGGTCAACTCTGTAAATATTCATTGCATTTTGCAAAGAAATATATTGAGGCACGGATGAAGGCCAGGATGGTGAGCCATACAGGTTATCTCCTCAGGAATCTAGGTCATTCTTATTCTTCTGACCTGTAAAAACAAACATAATGAGCCTGTTGTTATTTCATAATGTTGAATGAGCAGAAAGCATAAAGTAGCTTGAGTTAATGTATCTCTAGTTTTATTTAACTGAGGTATTTATTGGCAACATATTTTCTCTCTCCTGGGGCATGTGTGCACAGTTTCCACAAGAACACCTGCCAAGGTAAGATACTACATTAGATTACTACATGTTAAGAAGTATTAATCTCATAGTCAGATGATCTAATCTGCATGATAGTAGTTCCAAGATAACATTAGACGTAGCATACAAACTGAACAGAAAAAGGCTCCTGTCCAGCTAATGGACGTCCTGTTGTAAGATAACATTACTTCTGGGTGGTAAAGAATGTACGTAACTCATAATCACAATCAATCACTATTCAGCAGGAGAGTATACGGTAACAAAGTTACAATGTGACTAAGAGACTTTCGTTGAGAGCAGCTCTATGAACTGGCCACTAACTTTTCTGCCAACTGACATCTTGACTGAAATTGCGAGGGTACAAGTTGTAAAATATTTGTCCATGTGCAAATTAATAAGTTATGTTGCTTACAATACTAAAAACAAGGCTAATACAAAGTTATTCTTAGGCTACAACACTGAAGTGGGAGTATTACACTAGTGTGACAACAAACCTCTAATGTTGAAAAAGCAAGTAAATGCTAAATGACAAAACTTACCAGTCTGAAGAAGTCATTTCCATTTACTGGCAGGTTGCTCCTCGATGTCAGATCCTTCCTCTGATTCAGCTCAAACAGATACGGTAACCATGCTATCGCCACCTTGGATGTTTTAGTCATGTTTGTGTGCCGCAGCAAAGCTCGTTGCACACCAACCAATCAGCGCGCAGCTTATTTAAATATTCATGAGCAGACCATATAAGGCAGAAAAGCTCTCGTTTCAAGCCAGGTCAATTTAGCAGGGTGGTGTGAGGGCCAAAAGAACAGCAAAATCAACATTTTCAGCCCAACAAATGTTACATACCCTATCAGGAGACCTCAAAGAACAGCGTGATATACTCTATACAACCATTCTATCACCCCTTTAAAGGGATTGTCAAAAGATCTCCTAAACTCATTTAAAAACGGTGTCAAATTAACACCATATGTTTAAAACATAGTTTAAATGTTTTGAATTTGTTATATAAATTAAAGTTTTTAAAGACAAAAGGGCTTCACGGGGACAGAAAATAGTTGTATAGTGTGTTGTACAAGTAAAAACAAAGTTATAGTATAATACATTGAAAAGTGTGTAAATGCCATAAAATGCACATCAAACATACTGTAGTTTCCCTTCCAAATAAATGGCACTAAATAAAAAAGTTTAAATAATTATTTATTCCTTTGTTTCTATGATTATATTCCTGTATTTACTTCAGTTTGCTCTGGTAGCAAGGTTTGAACCCAACACAGGTACCTTTATACAATATTTGACTTCTTTTGTTTTGGGTTTAGAAGTTAGAATTCAATGCTGCTCACCAGGTTTGAACCACACACAGTGGGGTTCGAAAGTTTGGGCACCCCAGGTATAAATTTACATTAAGAAGCCAAGAATAGATGGAAACATTTCCAAAAGGCATCAAATGACAGATTAGACATTCGTATAATATTTCACAAAAAGTTAGATTGTTTTCCATTATTTACACTTTCAAAATAACAGAAGACAAAAAAATGGCCTCTGCAAAAGTTCAGGCACCCTGCAGAGTTAATACCTTGTACCACCCCCTTCGACAACTATCACATCTTGGAAACGCTTCTTGTAGCCAGCCAAGTGTTTTTCATTTCTCGTTTGAGGTATCTTCGCCCATTCTTCCTCCAAAAGTCTTCCAGTTCTTTGAGATCTGGACCAGGATCTGGTCTGTCATGCACTGCTCTTTTAAGTTCTAGCCATAGATTTTTTATTATGTTGAGGTCAGGAGATTGTGAAGGCCATGGCAAAACCGTCAGTTTACTCTTCTTGATGTAATCCACCGTGGATTTTTAGGTGTGTTTAGGACCATTATCCATTTGTAGAAGCCATCCTCTCTTTAACTTTAGCTTTTTCACAGATGGCATCAAGTTAGCGTCCAAAATTTGCTGAAATTTTATTAAATCCATTTTTCCTTCTACTCATGAAATGTTCCTTGTGCCACTGGCTTGGATTGACCCCCCTTCCATGCTTAACAGTTGGACAGAGGTTTTTTATTAGTAAATTCTTTGCCCTTTCTTCTCCAAACGTACCTTCATTGCAGCCAAAAAGTTTGATTCAACCTCATCCATCCACAGCACTTGTTCCCCCAATGCATCAGCCTTGGTTATATGTTCATTTGCAAACTTCAAACGCTGGTTTTTGTGGTGAGGAAGTAGAAGAGGTTTTCTTTTGATGACTCTTCCATGAAGACCATATTTGTACATGTATCTCTTTATAGTGGAATGGTGTAGCACAACTCCAGTGTCTCCAGGTCTTTCTGGATGGATCGTGCAGTCAAACGTGGGTTTGGACTAGCTTTTCTCTCCATGACCCTGTCAGGTGTCAGCTTTCCAAAAGGGGCGGTGCATGCTAGAAACTCTGCACGGTGCCCAAAACTTTTGCAGACGCCATTTTTTTGTTTTCTGTTATTTTGAAAATGTAAATGATGGAAATAAAATCTAACCTTTTGTGACATATTATACAAACGTCTAATCTGTCCTTTGATGCCTCTTGGAGATTTTTCCATCTTTTCTTGGCTTCTTTATGCACATTAATACAAATTTTTACCAAGGGTGCCCATATCTTCACACCCCACTGTATGCACAGATGCACATTCACAGATTTCTGCTCTCTTCAGTAAGTCCAATACAGTCATACTAATAGTAAATGATTGCTTGACCTCTTAGGATTTCATCTAACAATGAAACTGTATATTACATTTCTGTTGTACTGTTATTCAAAAGACCCAGTCAAAGGAAAATACAAGGATAGCGGAGTGCTGCACACTCTAGACATGTGGCATGGTTCCAAAAACATGGGCAAGAAGATACATGCAGTAGGTTTTTTAATAAAAAAAATTGTCAAACTTGTATATTCTCTCATAGTTGTATTTCTTTATTTGTGCTTATTTAGGCAGGGCTGCAAAGGGGTTGTTCCATTCTTCTGCAGTGGAACAAGGATGTCTGCAATCATTTCTGGTTCTGCTGCAAGATGGCTGAGAACTAGGATGACGTTTTTGTGAGTAATAATATTACTCAACCAAACATACTAGATGTAATTTTCTTTGGTAATACTTCAGCACTCAGGTGTTCTTCACATTTGGGGTAAATACAACAGGTTTGCGTAGAACTTTGTATTGTTCATTACTGCATGGGAAATTACAGTTATCAAATTAATACACATCTGTCAAGAGTGAATATTGTGGAAAAAATGCAACTACTATAAAAATTGTATGTTTAATTATTGTAAAAATAATAATTCTGTTCCTTTTCTAATTTAGGACACGTGCATTGGCCTTCACCATGTCACAGGAGAGCTAGAGTGGGCACTGTATGCCCGTCTGCATGGGCCCCTGGAGGAGCCCAGAGACAAGGGGTAAGGCAAGGCAAGGCAAGGCAGCTTTATTTGTATAGCACATTTCAGCAACAAGGCAATTCAAAGTGCTTTACACAAAATCAGTTAAACAGATAAAACACAAGTAAAAACAGTTAAAAATCACAAGCATTAAAAACCGGTAAAACACATGAATAGACAGTTAAAAACAAAGAGAAACATAAAACACAAGAATAAAATTTACAGTGCAGCATAAGAAATTTAAAGAAATGATTAGTCATTTAAAGAAAGGCAGCATCAAATAGAAAGGTCTTCAGCCTTGATTTAAAAGAACTGAGAGTAGCAGCGGATCTACAGGTTTCTGGGAGTTTATTCCAGATATGAGGAGCATAGAAACTGAAAGCTGCTTTACCCTGTTAGTTCTGACTCTGGGGACAGAAAGCAGACCTGTCCCAGATGACCTGAGAGGTCTGGGTGGTTCATAGTGTAGTAGCAGATCAGCAATATATTTTGGACCTAAACCGTTAAGTGATTTATAAAACTAGCAAGAGTACTTTGAAATCAATTCTTTGAGACACAGGAAGCCAGTGTAAAGACTTCAGAACTGGAGTGATGTGATCCAGTCTCTTGGTCTTAGTGAGGACTCGAGCAGCAGCGTTCTGAATCAGCTGCAGCTGTCTGATTGATTTTTTAGGGAGACCTGTAAAGACCCCGTTACAGTAGTCAAGTCTACTGAAGATAAAGGCATGGACAAGTTTTTCCAAATCCTGTTGACACATAAGTCCTTTAACCCTTGATATATTCTTAAGGTGATAGTAGGCTGACTTTGTAATTGTCTTAATGTGGCTGTTAAAGTTCAGGTCTGAGTCCATGACTACACCAAGATTTCTGGCTTTGTCTGTTGTTTTTAACATTGTTGTTTGAAGCTGAGCGCAGACTTTTAATCGTTCCTCTCTTGCTCCAAAAACAACCACCTCAGTTTTTCCTTCATTTAATTTCAGAAAGTTCTGGCACATCCAGCCGTTAATTTGCACTTAGTCAGTTTTTGTATTGGACTATAGTCCCCTGGCGATAAGGTTATGTAAATTTGTGTCGTCCGCATAACTATGGTAACTTATTTTGTTTTTCTCCATAATCTGAGCCAGTGGAAGCATGTAGATGTTAAACAGAAGAGGCCCCAGAATGGAGCCTTGCGGAACTCCGCACGTCATATTTTGTACGCTCAGATGCATAATTACCTATAGACACAAAGTAATCCCTATTCTTAGGTAGGATTCAAACCAGTTTAGTACTAAGCCAGAAAGGCCAACGCAGTTTTCCAATCGGTCTAGTAGTATGTCGTGGTCGACCGTGTCAAATGCAGCACTGAGATCAAGTAATACTAAGATTGAAATTTTGCCATTATCTGTGTTAAGGTGGATGTCATTAAAGACTTTGACAAGAGCCGTTTCAGTGCTGTGGTGTGGTCGGAAACCCGACTGAAAGGTATCAAAACTGTTGCTTAGTGACAAGAAATGGTTGAGTTGTTGAAAGACTACTTTTTCAATGATTTTACTTAAAACGGAAGGTTTGATATTGGCCTATAGTTGCTCATTAGTGACTTGTCTAGGTTGTTCTTTTTTAAGAGTGGCTTGATTACTGCAGTTTTCAGGGCCTGTGGAAAGATTCCTGAAAGAAGAGATGTGTTCACAATCTGTAGAAGATCAGAAGTCAAACAATTGGAAACATTTTTGAAAGTCCCGTTGGTAGAACATCAAGGCAACAGGTCGAGGTTTTCAGATGTTGAATAATGTCCTCCAGGTTTGTATGGTTGATTGTGTGAAATTCTGTCATATTGGAACTAGTTTTGCTTGAACACTGTGACAACACATATCCTGAACTTGATATGGAGGCACTGACTGTTGTCTAATCTTTTGAATTTTGTCTTTGAAGAAGGAGGCAAAGTCATTGCAGGCCTTGGTAGATAAAAGTTCAGATGCTACTGGTACTGGAGGGTTGTTAACCTATCAACAGTAGCAAACAAAGCACGTGAATTATTATTGTTTCTAGAGATAATATCAGAGAAAAAGGACCTTCTTGCATTCCTCAGTTCCAAATTATAAATGCGAAGTCTCTCTTTATAGGAGTTATAATGGACCAGGAGATTTGTTTTTCGCCACCTTCGTTCAGCTTTCCTACACTCTCTTTTTTCTGTTCTCACCAGTAGGACATTTCTCCATGGAGATCTTTTCTTACCAGAGACAACTTTGACCTTAGTGGGAGCAATGGCATCAATAACATTTGTAATTTTACAGTTGAAATTATCTACAAGCTCAGTGACTGAGAGCCCAGAGAGGGCTGGTGTGGAGGAGAAAAGCTGTATAAATGTGTCACTGGTGTTTTCAGTGATATACCGTTTTCTGATTATCTTTGTTTGGACACTTTTGGGCACAGAGATAGTGCCGTTAAAGAAAACACAGGAATGATCTGAGAGAGCAACGTCAGTCACCACAACCTTGGAAATGTTCAGACCTTTGGAGACAATCAAGTCCAGAGTGTGCCCCTTATTGTGGGTGGGCTCCGTCACATGCTGAGTCAGTCCATAGTTCTCAAAAACACAACACAGCTCTTTGGTCCCCCTGTCCTGGGGGCTGTCACATGAATGTTAAAATCACCCGCAATGATTACACAATCAAAGTTAATGCAGATAATAGACAGCAATTCAGTGAAGTCATCAATGAAGGTTGCAGAATATTTAGGTGGCCTGTAGATATTTAGAAACATCGCTTGAGGGGAAGATCTTAATTGAAGAGCAACATATTCAAAAGAAACAAATTTCCATAACATATTTTCGTACAGTGGAATGAGTCATTAAACAAAATGGCGACTCCACCTCCTTTCTTATTCACTCTATTCTCACTCATAAAACTGAAGTTAGGGGGAGCTGACTCGATGAGAACAGCAGCGCTGTTATTATGGTCTAACCAGGTTTCAGTTAAAACATAAAATCTAGATTGTGCTTAGTAATAAAATCATTGATTAAAAATGATTTTCCTGCCAAAGACCTGACGTTTAGTAAGGCTAGTGTTAGTGTGTTTTCATTTTTTGGGACAGGCTGTAGCTGACGAGGAATGGATGCTAAATTTGCTAAGTTTGCAGTTAAGTGCTTATTCACCATTCTTTTCCTATTACCTATCACAACAGAAATTGAGGAAGAATTGAATCCACAGGGCCCGGGCTTGTCTTGAAAAGAGTCATTAGTATCACTAGTCCTGCAGCCAAGGCCCAGCACATATCAGATAGTGCTTGCCAGATTTTGCACACAAGCGTCCTTATCAGTCTGGGGGGAAGGAGTTTTCTGACATCCTGGTAGTGGTGCTTGGCGTTTTACTTTTGCCCGGGGTTGAGCCATGGGGGTAGGAAGGGGTGCATAATTGATGGGGGAAATAAGGGAAAGGGTGTGTGGAGACATCAGTAGAGACAGCGATGAATCCTCAGAATAGTAGAGTAGTAGGGTAGACAGAGAAGGGGTCTGTGGCCCATCAGGCTTCATCAGAAATCATTCTCAATGAACGCTGGCTGAAGGAGCTACAAAAGTACTTGCACTATAGGTATGATTATGCTTATTAGGGGTCCAAGCCCGTGGATGCGTGCACCGCAATAACGCAAAGTTATACGCGGTTCACACAGCAGGGCTGTGGAACCCTAAAGTTTTCATAGGGTTTCTTCTTCTTCCCTGCATAAACCCCCCCGCTGCAGCCTAAACCTTACGTGGTGGTGATGTGCCATTTTCAGGAGTGGTCTAAAACTGCGCAAAGACCTCAGCTGCATATTCTAGGTAGAGAAGAATCAGAAAGTTCTGGAGAAACGACTTGACGCCGTGGTGTTTGGGATGAAAGTAGTGTGTTTTTGTGTGTGTATATGTTGGGGGAGGGTGTTTGAATGTTTTGCAATGAAGCCAAAGTGATGCCATTTTCTGCCTTTGATCAAACAGGGACTCAACAGTTTAAGATCACTCTGTCCTATCTGCTTCTCTCAATTTTATCATCATTAAGTCTCTTCTCTCTGGGGAGGGTGAAAAATGCCTTTTCATCCTGTCAGGCACCCCCTACTGATTCTGTTTTCTGTCTGTAACGTCACGGTTCCTGTTGCCATGCAACCTGGGGAGGCGTGGTCTCCTGCATTCATCCACACTATCACCTGTTCCGGCTCAGCCTAATTATCAGCACCCACCCGTGTCTCATCATCACCACCACCAGCTCTTATACCGTGACCTGACATCCAGTCCCTGTCGGATCGTTAGTCTTCCTCGAATGTGTATTGGCGCCTCATCTGACTTTTGCTAGTTGTCTTTTTGCTTCATGTCTGTATTCGTGTCGGTAACGTCTCTCTCTCGGTCTACACATCATAGTAATTCTCCTACGGACCATCATCACTCTACACCTCCGGATTCATCTTCACTCCCCTGCCGCCACAGCATTTCCCTAGCTACATCTTGTTTGGTCATCTGGTTCACGGACTTCATAAATAAACTCTTGTTTGTTTTCACTCCTTGTCTGCATTTGGGTTGTTTCTGCCAGCCGGGTCTGACACATCCAAAATACATTTCACATTCAGGCAAATGGCCTTGTTTAGTTTTATTGTGCTAGTGGAGTCAGTGGAGGCTCGGCTCAGAGTTAGGGCTCTTCGGGCCGAACTCTTGAATCCTGCCCCCAGGAAGGCGTAAAGCAGCGGGTTCAGGCAGCAGTGTGCAAATGCCATGGGCTCAGCCACCCCCAGCCACACGCAGTTACAATTAATTTTTCTGTCATGTTGCCTCTAAAACACTCTTCAGTGGTTTAACATATACTATTGTTGAGAAAGAATTTATATAATTTTACAGTTCTCACTGCTGAGCTAGAGTCTTTCCATAATCACATCTTGATGTATGCCAGCAAGTGCTTCAGTTTCAGCCCTCCTGTGTATGCATACATATTATACTGGCTGGCCTGGATTACAACAACCATGTTTACAGACCAACCAAGAGAAGGCCTGATGGCTCCATAGAGTATGCAATATGCATAATGTCTTATCAGGAGTGTTGGGTAGTAAATGTGATTATTTGCACATTGTATTGCAGACGTCTGCATTACAATCAGCAGGGTGTGATGTCCGGTGTGTCAGCTCCCGCCACACAGGAGCGGTTGGGGACCCAAGTCAGCAGGGGCCAAGGTAAGAAGTAAATGTTTTGTATCAAACAGTCACTGCTGCCGATTACCTTCCTAATGAAAACTGAAAATTAAATTTATTAAAAAAAAAACAAAAAAAAACAAAGCTACATTGGCGTGGCAAGGCAGAGTTCTATTTTGATTATTTTAAACATACAGTGGGTACGGAAAGTATTCAGACCCCTTTAAATTTTTCACTCTTTGTTTCATTGCAGCCATTTTCCAAAAATCAAAAAAGTTCATTTTATTTCTCAGTAATGTACACTCAGCACCCCATCTTGGACAGAAAAAAACAGAAATGTAGAAATTTTTGCAAATTTATTAAAAAAGAAAACTGAAATATCACATGGTCATAAGTATTCAGACCCTTTGCCGTGACCCTCATATGTAACTCAGGTGCTGTCTATTTCTTCTGATCATCCTTGAGATGGTTCTACACCTCATTGGAGTCCAGCTGTGTTTGATTATACTGATTGGACTTGATTAGGAAAGCCACACACCTGTCTATATAAGACCTTACAGCTCACAGTGCATGTCAGAGCAAATGACAATCATGAGGTCAAAGGAACTGCCTGAAGAGCTCAGAGACAGAATTGTGGCAAGGCACAGATCTGGTCAAGGTTACAAAAAAATTTCTGCTGCACTTAAGGTTCCTAAGAGCACAGTGGCCTCCATAATCCTCAAATGGAAGACGTTTGGGACGACCAGAACCCTTCCTAGAGCTGGCCGTCCGGCCAAACTGAGCTATCGGGGGAGAAGAGCCTTGGTGAGAGAGGCAAAGAAGAACCCAATGGTCACTGTGGCTGAGCTCCAGAGATGCAGTCGGGAGATGGGAGAAAGTTGTAGTAAGTCAACCATCACTGCAGCAATCCACCAGTCGGGGCTTTATGGCAGAGTGGCCCGACGGAAGCCTCTCCTCAGTGCAAGACACATGAAAGCCCGCATGGAGTTTGCTAAAAAACACCTGAAGGACTCCAAGATGGTGATAAATAAAATCCTCTGGTCTGATGAGACCAAGATAGAACTTTTTGGCCTTAATTCTAAGCGGTATGTGTGGAGAAAACCAGGCACTGCTCATCACCTGTCCAATACAGTCTCAACAGTGAAGCATGGTGGTGGCAGCATCATGCTGTGGGGGTGTTTTTCAGCTGCAGGGACAGGACGACTGGTTGCAATCGAGGGAAAGATGAATGCGGCCAAGTACAGGGATATCCTGGACGAAAACCTTTTCCAGAGTGCTCTGGACCTCAGACTGGGCCGAAGGTTTACCTTCCAACAAGACAATGACCCTAAGCACACCGCTAAAATAACGAAGGAGTGGCTTCACAACAACTCCGTGGCTGTTCTTGAATGGCCCAGCCAGAGCCCTGACTTAAACCCAATTGAGCATCTCTGGAGAGACCTGAAAATGACTGTCCACCAACGTTTACCATCCAACCTGACAGAACTGGAGAGGATCTGCAAGGAGGAATGGCAGAGGATACCCAAATCCAGATGTGAAAAACTTGTTGCATCTTTCCCAAAACGACTCATGGCTGTATTAGATCAAAAGGGTGCTTCTACTAAATACTGAACAAAGGGTCTGAATACTTATGACCATGTGATATTTCAGTTTTTGTTTTTTAATAAATATGCAAAAATTTCTAAATTTCTGTTTTTTTCTGTCAAGATGGGTTGCTGAGTGTACATTACTGAGAAATAAAATGAACTTTTTTGATTTTTGGAAAAAGGCTGCAATGAAACAGAGTGAAAAATTTAAAGGGGTCTGAATACTTTCCGTACCACTGTACATGTTTTCTTCCCCCTCAGGATGTAATTTGTAAACATACATGTTTTCTTCCCCCTCAGGATGTAATTTGTAAATCAAAATGTCTGACACATCAAATTCTTTATGCTCCTTCAACAGGTCAGACATGGCCCCAGACATAGAGGCACGTGAAGGAATCGTCTTTCAGTCCAAATCAAAATGTTCACGTATTTCTTGTGCAGGAGTACTTTGCAAAAAAAAAAAAAAAAAAAAAAAAAGCTGATTTATTTTACCCATATGCAAAATAAAACCTTTCTAAGACATATTCTAAGATGTTGTTATTCCTTGGCTTAGTGAGCTTCCTCAACATTGCATGACTTGACCCAGTGATTCTCATCATTCCTACTGAAAGTTTAAGGGCTCTTCTCCTGACTTCAATAAAATAGCATCTGTGAGAATTAACTTTATGACATTTACTCTGAATAATCAAGTTCCACAGGTGAGTATGGCCTGGTATTATCACATCAACATCAAATGCTCTTTCACTGATTCACTAATTTCAAACATATCTGGTGTCTGGGATCTGCAGAGATGCGGTTAGTTGACATGTTTAGTCCTCCACAGGGAAATCATATGGCAGCTGCCTCACCCCTCAACAGGCCAGGGAAAAGTGTGCCAATTTAAAGAGGAAATAACATGTGAGATATTATTATGAAGAGATCAGTTCACTTGTAAAGTATGTAAAGGGCCTGTTGTGTTACGCCTTACCATGCATGACATGTCTAGTGGTTTCAGTGTTTCCACACTTTTACTATAAATCCTTAAGTTCATATTTCCCAGGAGCTTAAGTATCTACCCACTGGGACGGGGACAGGCAGAGGGGGGGGGGGGGGGGGCACTACAGCAATGAAGTCACAAACTATCACAGTGTGTGATCGTGCACATAAATAATTACTGAAGATTTCACCAAAACTGTATGAAGGTCTCGCCAAAAACAAAAGAAGGGAAGAAGCCTGAGCCAACCCACAAAGAGCCCCTCAGACCCAGCACCCCCATAAACTATCAAAGTTTCGTATAAACTAATAAAGAAAACTAAACTGCCAGACTCCTGCCCTCTAAAGAAATAAAGCCACCAGAAAGAACAGTGCAGACACTCTGGTGCAAGGTCTGCTTCAATCTGACTATGAGAGATCTGGCTCCCAGCCTTCCTTATGTACAGGAGGCGGGGCCACCCACTAATGGCTCAATCAGGAACACCTGAGATAGGCAGCGAAGGAGAAGAAGAACAAGGGGAGAGCATAACACTAGAAAATGCTCCCATGTATATTTATTTCCTCTGTAAAAGCATAATGCACGCACGCCACATTATCTATACCTCCTGTGATTTCAGGACATGTTTACAGAGCAGGCTGAGGACGTAGGCTTGTTGCATGTCAACTTATTTCATCTCTACAGATCCCAGACACAACATATGTTTGAAATGAGTGAATCAGTGAAAGAACATTTGTTGTTAAAGGTGCCCTGCCACCTGTATTTTGTGACTTTGTGGTAATGTATGGTATGAAGTTCTACCATGGACTCTGTAAGTTGGTTACCGTGGTTACCTTTTTTCAAGCCATTCTAGCGTGGTATAGAAAGCCTGCAGGAAGACTCAGCTCCATTTGGGCCAGTTCTCATTACCTCATCATCCTTCACCCAGCTCATGAATATTAATGAGCTCAGGCAACATGACATTAGACTGGCCAGCTGTTGTGATTGGTCTGACTTCTCCTCTTTTTTTCTTTTCAGTGGCTAGAGCTGACAGATGACAGAGCAGTTCATCTTCACATTCACCACATAACACACACACACACACAGACACGCACACATATTTAAAAACAAATGCAAGTAACAACGGTTTGATGTGGCAGGGCACCTTTAAATGATAATACCAGGCCATATTCACCTGTGGATCTTCATCATTCAGAGTGAATGTGAAAAGGTTTATTCTCACAGATGCCATTTTAATGAAGTCAGGTGAAGAGCCCTCACTTAATAAAAGTGAGCTACACATCACTCTCCCGACTCCTGATTGCTGCCAAGCTGATTCACCTGCTCCCAACTTCACAGCTGCAACCCATCCACTAATTAACTCTGCACCATAGAAACCACTCTGCTGGCCACATCCTCAGCTCAGCTTAGTCACTTGAACTGTGCGTTCATGTTTATGTCTTGTGTATTTTGCTTCTAACCTGCTTTAAATATACCGCACAGGCCAAAAGTTTGGAACCACCTTCTCATTCAATGCATTTTCTTTATATTCATAACTGTTTACATTGTAGATTATCACTGAAGGCATCAAAACTATGAATGAACAAATGTGTGTAATAACTGAAAACATGTCTTATATTCTAGTTTCTTAGCCAATAGATCACAATTGCATCCTCATCAGCTAGCTCAAAAACAAAAGGAGTAGCCATTGTTGTCAAATGGAATCTCCCACTTAAAGGGTTGTCCTCTTGGTCAGATGATACAGGCAGGATTGGGATCTCCACAACAGAATTTGGTGGCAGAATAATTGCATTTGTGTCAGCTTACGCACCTAATGTTTTTGATGGCAATTGCTATAATACGCTCACCAATCAAAGGCTGGAGTTAACGGACTGTTCTTTTAGTGTTGGTGCAGATTTCAATGCTGTGTGGGACCCAACTATTGATAGGTCGAACGCGAAGGCCACAAGGAACCAGGATCAGGCTACAAATGCTCTGGACACATGGGCCAGAAGAGTGGGGCTTATAGATATTTGGCGTACAGTTGATCTCACCTGTAAGGACTATTCCTTTTTCTCAGGTAGACATTAATCCTTTTCCAGGATAGATTTCCTTCTTCCTCTTGAAGCGGAGTTCACCAGATTAGTCTCATTGTTGCAAACAAATTTACTGACCGGGTAGTTTTAGAACTTCTCATCCGTAGAGCAAGACAGCGCTATTACTTTCAGAGTGCTAGACATATGCTGTTTCTCAATCTCAAGGATCCTTACTTGGTAGGACTAGTCCTTCCAAGGAAGGATCCTTCAAGAGCAGGTCAGAGTTTAGCATTCCTTAGCATTTAGAGAACATGTACAATGGAACAGGATATCAAGTGCACGTCATTGCGGGCTTGCATCATTGAATTTCTTTGCCCCATTTCAAAACACTGGATGAAATGGATGTGGAACTGTTAACTGTGCTGTTTAATTATGCTGTTGGGATGGAGAAGATGAATCAGCAGCCGTTTCTTAATGTCAAGGAAGGATCCTCCAAAGCCAGAAGGAGGACGATACTTTCAGGCATCGGATACCTGGTCCATTGTGGATTACGGACCAGGCCACCAGCTTTTCTGCAGTGTAAAACTCGTTTTGTGCCAACCCCCATTGGTAATAGCAGAAAAGGAGCCGCCCTGGTCTTCCTTGGAAAATGCCCGTCTTTTCTTGCAATTCAATCATGAGGAGTCTGTAACAGAAAGACAAATCATCTCATATATGGTCTTAAAAATACTGGCACATCTGAACAGGTATCACTGTTCACATGACATTTTGAGCAGGATGCATCAACTTTTGAATTAACCTGAAATACTCTCTCCTTGGACCTCCGTAGTCCTCTGCCATCTCCCCAACTAACTCGATATGTGGGAGTTTATGCCAGGCAAAATAGCTCCTGCTTAGAGCAACACATGCACTCTGAAGAGTTTTTGCGCCTGGCAATGATGGTGATGCTGCAACTGAGTTCTAGATGGTCATTTTTCAAAATGTTAGTCAGACATTTGACATCCTGAGAACACAGAAAACAAAACAATGACAAGACATGCATAATCAGACCATATAGGATATAGAAATTTAGATAAATTCTATGTTTGCATACATTGGGGCTTTTGCACCTGACTGGAGACTAGAGAACAGAGAGAGATTCAACTTCTGAATCAGAGGGGTCCATGTAGAAGTCTTCCCTATGTCCAACAGAAGACAAAATATGATGATTGAAAGGAAAGGCAGTTCAAATATTGGGGTCAGCCAACAGCACACAAACTGTAGATTTACATTCAAAGCTTATTCTCAAAAATGTCTAGTGGTCATGAATATTTAAACAAACTAACAGACAAACAAACCTCATATCGTCATGATTACCGCTACCAGTGGCGGCTGAAGCTTGGACAGGCGGTCCAGCGTCCTGCCTGAAAGTGGCAGCTGAAGCTTGGACGGGCGGTCCAGCGTCCTGCCTGAAAGTGGCGGCTGAAGCTTGGACGGGAAGTCCTGTGGCCTGCCTAAAAGTGGTGGCTGTAGGCTGGACGGGTAGTCCTGCAGCCTGGACGAAAAAATTGAAAGAGAAAAAAAAAATCCAGGAAATCACATTGTAGGATTTTTAAAGAATTTATTTGTAAATCATGGTGGAAAATAAGTATTTGGTCACCCACAAACAAGCAAGATTTCGGTCTCTCAGACCTGTAACTTCTTCTTTAAGAAGCTGTTATGTCCTCCACTTCTTACCTGTATTAATGGCACCTGTTTGAACTCGTTATCTGTATAAATAAACACCTGTCCACAACCTCAAACAGTCAGACTCCAAACAAAAACCATTGCCAAGACCAAAGAGCTGTACAGGTATACCTATGATGAACATTACAGACTTCTCCTTTCTAAGTAGGACAACTTGCACAATCCGTAGCTGACTAAATACTGTTTTGACTGTACAATATCCAGATCCACCTGATCCGAAAGAAATTTCTGCCTAAATCTGTACATGGTGTTACAGGTACATGGTAACCTTAAATATGGTACCGAAAATCCTCACACACATTTGCATACCTGTGGACGAATATATAAGTTAAACCAACGCAAGGCATTATTGAGATGGATTTCCCTGGGGCACTTAGTGTTCAGGTTCAGAGGCAGGACCATTCTTTGGCCATTGACTCTGCACAACTCGAACTCTTGTGTGCAAATCTGGAAACGTGTCACTCAGGACTTGAAGAAATTCTTCTTCCTGTAAAGCCAGGGGTACAACGACCCGGCGAGGTTCAGTGGCATCTGACAAAGCATCAAACAAAAGTATTACCTTTGTCAATAGCACATTCATTCCAAGCTGCTAAATACATGTCAGTAATATCTGCAGGTTCTTGCCTTGTACGTAGTGACGTGCAATGACAAAGTGAACTCTAATATCAAATGAGTTCCGTGATGCGGTAATCACTTATGTAAGTAACACATACAGTGGGTAGATGAAGTGAAGAACCCACGCATAAAGGGTAAACCTAAACAATACAGACTAAAATGCCATGCTAACAGGATAGACTTGCCCATACGTGAAGTGATCCTCTGAATGGAATGCTTCAGAAGTGATACTTTAAAATTAATTTGTCGCCTTGCTCTGCTCCTTCGTCGACGACGACGACTGGTCCACTGCTTCCGGAATTTCGAAACATCTGTAATCTGCATTATAAATTAATTGCGTTACTTCATTTAGTTTCTTTTGCAATAACAATGTCTCAATTCATTAAAAAAAGAAAATCAAATTTGAAAATGTTGAAATATTTTCATGGATAATGAAAGTAGTTTATTAAAACTGTTCCAAGCAATTGGCCCATGTCCTTAACAAAGCGGTTTTCTTGGATTCATACTGCGAGTCTGCTGTAGAGCAGGCAGAAACCTTAGTGTAGCACTCTTACACTCCATACAATGCCCAAGCTGCAACAAGTTAACTTTGGACTGGAATGATGAGGTGTTTGAGTTAGTTTCTGCAAGGTAGCTACCACAAGTGTTTGCAGAATAAGGCCACTTGGGTTATCTTTGGGCTAAATCCCAGAGTTGGCTCACTCCAGGTTATTTAAGCATCAAACTTCCCTGGGTGGACTTGAACCACCATCCTTTCGGTTAACAGCCGACTCCGCTGACCTATTGCGCCACAGAGACTGATCCTGTCTGCGTTTCTTTGAGCGGGAGCTCGATCGTTAAGCCACAATCATTTGCATTATGGCTTTTTGAGGTTGAGCTGCACATGTATGCTTATCAGGCTATTTTCCTGTTACTCAGAAATTGGGGAAGCTGACTCATGCGGAAATGTAGAAGCTGGACGTGCATTGTATTGTTCTTACATGTCAATTGGATTCTGACTTTGAATTCAAATTTTTGGCATCCAAGAAAATTTGGGAACAGATGTTGTATAAGTTGTTTTGCTGGTGAATTCTTGGTCACAGCAACAAGCTTGACCATTGACATACAGTTGAATCCGTGTACCATTCGTTCATTCTTTTTTAAAAATAAAACCAAAACTCAAAAAACAAATAAATGGCTTGTTTCCTCAATATTCGTTTCCAAAACCAAAACGAAATAACAATTTACAATGTTGTGCTCAAATGGAAAAATGGAAAAACAGATAACGAGCGTTTCACTCCGTTTCATCCAATTTTTATTTTTTATTTGACGCAAGATGCATGACCCGGATGTGACCTTAACTCGTGGGACAACGACACCGACACGACCAGGAGCAGCTTATGTTGTAGCTAGCGTTAGCAGGTAGCAACTTTGCAACAGAAATGGACATTTTTGTGCTTTTTTGTGGAAGTAAGAGGGTTACTCTGAAGCCTGAAGACATGACCACAGAGAAGATATCGGTTATTTTTCAGGTATGTATTCTATATAAAGCGACATAATATAACGTTATGGTGTTTAAATACTCGTGGGCGCGCACATCTAGCTAGATGTTGTGTGTTATTGGTGTGTTCGAACGGGTTCTAGTGTGATGTTTTTTATTTTACTTCATTTAACATTAATTGTCATGCAACACTCGTCTCGGATTAAAAACTAAAAGATGTTCTCTGCTTTAGATGTAACGTTATATTTTACTTTAGCTTTCGTAGCAATCACTGAGAATATGTTATTAAACAGTTACTAATGAAAATGTTGGTGACTACAATGTGAATACATATATTATTTTGTAATAAAAGCACAAAAAGCAAATTTGGTTGGCTGGACTATACACACTTTATTGCTTCTCCCCAACCTGATGGTGACTTCAACTGCTTTGACCTCATCGCCAGAGGTCATTATGAAGTGCATGGCGACGGCACCACTGTGGAAAAATCTGCAGGGGCACATCCCTCAGGCCAGGCGGCCCGCTTTTCTTTCCACCGCCCACCTAGCACTGCCACAGCCTCCTCCTGTCCAATGCCAAGGAGCACCACCAAAACCTTTGTGAGGTAAGTTTAAAAAAGAAAAAGAAAAAAAACATCTCGCTAAGACATCTGTCACTACTGTTACTACTTTCTTTTGCTACATAATTTGAGAAGGTGTGTCCAGCTCTGTTTACTGGTATTCTTTATCCTGCATATTTACCATCTGTTCCTGCTGCACCTGCAACTTATCAGCTAAATTAAGCTTTTTTATCCAGGAACTTGATGACCAGCTCTGCATTTCGTGCTTATTGTTGTCACTGTATATTAGGGTTCAACAATTAATATAAATATTGCCAAGTGCACTATCCAAATCACAGGAACTGCAATTTTGTGTATTATTTGTTCCCATCAATATTCAGGAATGTCTTAATTGCTGAAGTCCTGAATGGAAAGCTAGACACCACCAAGATGATTACAGTCCGCTTCTCAGAGTTTGAGGCTTGTGTGGCAACAATAACCAGTAAGGTGAAAGAGGCCCTTGGACATATACTCTTTTCCACCAATTTTTGGCCACCTGTTAAGCTTCTCTCTGAAAGCACGTTGAACCACAAAGAGTGACCATATCTGTCATTCAGCTTCTCCCATGCTTGTTGATAGGCCTCTTCATCCTTCCTGTAGAAGCTGCCCTCTAGAGCAGACTTTGCCTCTCCACCAATGTACTTTTGTAGGTAAAGCAACCTATCTGCTGGATTTGTGCATCGTCTCTCTATGAGAGCTTTAAAGCTTGTGCTCCTGGGCACCCAGATAGCTCAGTGGGTTGAGCGGGTGCCCATGTGCAGAGGCTTGCTCCTCGACGCAGCGGGCCCGGGTTCGAATCTAGCCTGTGGCCCCTTTGGTGCATGTCACCCCCCCTCTCTCTCTCCCCCTTTCACTCTGTCTGGCAATCTATCTAATAAAGGGAAAAAAAACAAAAAAAAAAAAAAAAAAAAAAAAGCTTGTGCTCCACTCTGGGAATTTCAGGGGGTCACCAGAAAACACCGTGGGTTCTGGCACTGGAAGTCGAGAGAGTGCCATCGCCTCCTGTACCGTTTGCACTAGAGACGCTTCATTAGTTGAGACTTGCTCCTTTTTACCTCTTGAATGATGCGTAAGTGAACCAGGATTTTCCACTTGACTGCACGCAGGACTATGTTTCTCCGTCTTTACCTTTGACTCTTCCTCAGTATACACTCTAAGCTTTGCTTCGATGATCTCAATGTCTCTTTGATTTTCAAGCTGTTTCAATTGTTGGCGCTGTGCGTCAATGGCCGCTTCCCTATTAATTTTTGCTTTCTTAGCAGCCAGCACTGCAGCTGTTTCTGCTCTTTTAGCTGCCATACTTGGTGATTCTGAAAGATGGCTGGAGTGTTGGCTTTGTGCGCTGACTCTGGAATCTATGGAACCATATGTGGACTTAGCGTATTCACGGTCAAGCAGCAGACGTAACCTTGATTTTTCTGCCTCAGTGTCAAACTCTCCACCTTCCTCGGTCAGTCGTACTCTCATTAGTCCCAATAGGTCTGCAGTCACAGCTACACATGCATCCATTTTCCTCCAAATGTCTTGGTCTGGTGCTGTCTGGAGTCTTAATCTGTCATATAACTCTTTAAGTTCAGACTCAAGTTTCTCAATCACATCCATCATGTTACACAAATCACTTTAATTTTGTACGTGCATCCCTAACTTGAGTTTTCCATTTATCATATGCTGACTTGAATTTTCTTTCTCTTTGAGCTAATTCTTGCTCTTTCAGGTCCAGCATCTTAGCTGATAAGTGTTTCTCACGAGTGGATTTTCTCGTTTCACTTCCTTCTAACTTCTCCTTCTCTATTACATTAGTAGAGTTTAAGACTGTGTGATCTTCTGAAGGGGAATCATTCTTTTGAGCTACGTCATCATATTGAGACGAAGATTCACTCTGATTTGACATCTTTCTTTGTTTTTTGCCTTTCAGTAACAACTGACACCTTAGGTGGAAGACAAATTAACTTACTAACACATGAATGCTATGGTTGGCATGAAGCAATTTGCTCAGCTTAATTTACAATAATATTTAAACGTATAGTCAATACTCTTGACACTCTGAAATGTGTTATTTAAAGGACAAAATAAAGTTCTGACTGTACCAAGACTTTGGTGTCTTTATCAATACTCACCTACTGTTCTGATAACCTTTAACATTTTCAAGCATTAATTCTTTACAACTTTGTTGTGGAACTGTCCATCAATTACCAGAGGTGGAATTTTAGTATTTCACAGTCTGACCTGAATACTGAAGCCTGAAGTACACAGCAGGATATGAAGCAGGACTGCACTCTGAAGCCTGAAGTACACAGCAGGATATGAAGCAGGACTGCACTCTGAAGCCTGAAGTACACAGCAGGATATGAAGCAGGACTGCACTCTGGAGCCTAAAGTACACAGCAGGATATGAAGCAGGACTGCACTCTGGAGCCTGAAGTACACAGCAGGATATGAAGCAGGACTGCATTCTGAAGCCTGAAGTACACAGCAGGATATGAAGCAGGACTGCACTCTGGAGCCTGACGTACGCAGGATATGTAGCCAAACTGCACTCTGGAGCCTGAAGTACACAGCAGGATATGAAGCAGGACTGCACTCTGGAGCCTGAAGTACACAGCAGGATATGAAGCAGGACTGCACTCTGGAGCCTGAAGTACACAGCAGGATATGAAGCAGGACTGCACTCTGGAGCCTGAAGTACAAAAGTACTTATAGAAGTATGATGGAACACCGTGAAAATGTGTTTGCCTGGTAGACCAGCAGTAGAATTAACAAGAAACAGGAGCTTAACAGTTCGCTATTCACAGTCTCAATTTTTCTCTTCTCCGTTCGCGCTACCGTCCGCCAACTTCCGGTCCTGTATCTTGTAGCTTACCAAAATAAACTTGTTCGTACTGAACATACAAAAGGGGCAAAATACAACTCACTTTACTCATAAAGAACCCGAAATTCAGTGAACAATGTTTTACAATAATATGTAGAACTGAAACTTCCTAGCAATCGTAAGATTGCGAATATTAACTTCTGGTGTTGTCATGGCAACGATAAACATTTTGTCAGCGTCAGCTACAGAGCGGGACCAAGGCGACAGCTGCTACCCTGATTTTGGAGCCTCTCTGATCCAAGGGAACATGCTGGGGAAAAAAGAACATAAGGACTCCGGGGAATGACTCCCCAGAGGTAGGTTTGTAACAAGCATTTCTGGGACATGGATGCACATAAATGAAAAGATGGAAAGATAGAGGAGAGAGGAGCTCAGTGTATCAAAATAAGTCCCCAGCTGTCTAAAATTATTACAGCAAAACCAAGAGAGACAAGGTAAAGAGAGCTCCAGCCCGGCCGGGCTAGAACTCTCCCCAACCGGATCGGGCTGTATGCCAAGTCTCCCTTTAGTTCTATTATATTCTTGATTATATGATAGATAAATCTGAAAACTATGTGACTAACTACTACTCCCTAACAATATTCGATTCTATGCCCTAACTAGTGTATCAAAATAAGTCCCCAGCTGTCTAAAACTATTACAACAAAACCAAGAGAGCCGAGGTAAAGAGAGCTCCAGCCCGGCCGGGCTAGAACTCTCCCCAACCGGATCGGGCTGTATGCCAAGTCTCCCTTTAGTTCTAATATATTCTTGATTATATGATAGATAAATCTGAAAACTATGTGACTAACTACTACTCCCTAACAATATTCGATTCTATGCCCTAACTAGTGTATCAAAATAAGTCCCAAGCTGTCTAAAACTATTACTACAACAAAACCAAGAGAGACAAGGTAAAGAGAGCTCCAGCCCGGTCGGGCTAGAAACTCTCCCCAACCGGATCGGGCTGTATGCCAAGTCTCCCTTTAGTTATATTATATGATAGATAAATCTGAAAACTATGTGACTAACTACTACTCCCTAACAATATTCGATTCTATGCCCTAACTATAAGCTTTATCAAAAAGGAAAGTCTTAAGCCTACTCTTAAATGTGGAGACGGTGTCTGCCTCCCGGACCCAAACTGGAACCTGGTTCCACAGGAGAGGAACGCTCTGGCTCCCATTCTACTTTTGGAAAACCTGTTCTTGACTTGCCTTTTCCCACATCCTCTGTAGAGACTCTAGGAACCACAAGTAACCCTGCATTCTGGGAGCGTAGTGCTCTCGCAGGGTTGTAAGGTACTATTAGCTCTTTAAGATAAGATGGAGCCTGACCATGAAGAGCTTTGTAGGTGAGAAGAAGGATTTTAAATTCTATTCTAAATTTTACAGGAAGCCAATGCAGAGAAGCTAAAACAGGAGAAACGTGATCTCTTTTCCTGGTTCCCGTCAGAACACGTGCCGCAGCATTCTGGATCAGCTGAAGAGTTCTTATGGACTTTTCCGAGCAGCCTGATAATAAAGAATTGCAGTAATCCAACCTAGAAGTAACAAATGCATGGACTAATTTTTCTGCATCATTTTTAGACAGGATATTCCTGATTTTTGCAATATTACGTAGGTGAAAAAAGGCGATCCTTGAAATTTGCTTTAAGTGGGAATTAAAGGACAAGTCCTGATCAAAGATGACTCCAAGATTCTTCACAGTGGTGCTGGAGGCCAGGGTGATGCCATCCAGAGTAACTATATCT
Source organism: Etheostoma spectabile (assembly GCF_008692095.1). NCBI lineage: Eukaryota > Metazoa > Chordata > Actinopteri > Perciformes > Percidae > Etheostoma > Etheostoma spectabile. The sequence continues at coordinate 39,351 of NW_022604368.1, forward strand.
GTGGATAGTGCGTCACGGAGGTGCTTGGGTCCGAGAGCAATAACTTCAGTTTTATCTGAGTTTAACATTAGAAAATTACAGGTCATCCACAGTCATCCATCATCAACTGTTCGGGCTACTAGCGGCTTCATGTCGTTTCCAATATTGCACACTGTTACTTTAAAAAACAAGACAATATATATAACAAAAGTTTTTATTTAGCTTTTCAAGTAGCGCATAAAACCCTCCCAAACTTCCTGGTCTTCTTCCTCTGCACCCTGTGACAGTGTCCCCCCTGGCTCTGCTGGCCCAGATACATCCCACTCGTTGTCATAAGCCTCTCCGTGACTCTCATAAAGATTATAGAAGTCCAGCAGGTCAGAACCAGAGATCTCACCGGTCGGACATCGCCCACCAGACGGTCTGCGGCGGCGATTTTGCAAAGCGTGAATGCTCAGGAACACAAACAGTACACAGCAAACATATTTTGGTGTGTAATCATGGTTGCTAAAGTTCATGTACTTTATATAGCGTATAGTAAATACTGACTGCGACGCTGAACACATGCAAATGTTAGCTAACGTTACCAGGAAACTTAACTTACCCTTTTATGTCGACGTCTGAACTCCGTCGGAATTCCCAAACTCCCGTTTTTTTTAGCGGTGATTTTTGTTGCTTCCTTCAGCTTCTTTTGAAACAAAACATTTCTTTTGGCTGCGGCGAGTATACAACGTGCTATTGTGAGTCGCGCTGAAAATTACGTCATCACGCGTTGCTATGGTGACCAGCCACGCTGAGGCTTTGCTCAATCTGCAATGGAAAACGGACATAGAATGGGCCGAGCCGAGGCGAGCCGTTACCAGCAGTGGAAAAACGCCATAAGTCTCCAGTACCCTACTCTCTGACTAACTTTCCTTACTGTGTCTGGCCAATTTGTTTCCCACACCCTTCCCAATGAAATTTTTTGATCGGTCCTGGTCACAGTCAGGGGGAGTCCTGTTGTCTCAGTCGCTGTCCACGGCCCATGAAAATCGTCTTGCTTCTATTATTTAGCTGCTGTTAAGACTCTGAGTCTTGTTAAGGATAGTTCAAAGAAGTACAAAAGGCTCGGCCAAACAGCAAAGCTCACCAAAAATAGTTTCAACTCATCGGCGTTCCCCTCCAAGGAAGTCTTTAGTAAAAGGCGAAAGACTTGGCATTATGGAGAGAAACCAGAGTGAGTACAGCCGTCTGATCGAGAGCAGCCGAAAACCCTAGTGGACCCAGTCCAAACCATCGCGGTAAGCCTCACTGGGTGTCCAAACTAAAATGATAAGAGGCAACTTGGTAGACTCCTTACTGATGTTTGTATCTGTACTCACGATGCCCTTTTTTAAAAACGCCAGCCAATCACAAGTCTTGTGAACAATCAATGGTTGAGTTCACATAAAATATAGTTGCAAGGTCTACCAAATGTTTAACAATAAAGAGAAGTCTAAGTCTTTACAACCCGTAAACTGTTGGAACCTTGGTCCTTCCCTCAAAATGTGAATTACAGATTGTCCAGCAGAGCAGAGTGGCGCAGCGGAAGCGTGCTGGGCCCATAACCCAGAAGTCGATGGATCGAAACCATCCTCTGCTAATTCCTATAATTTGTATCAGTATCAAGTCTGTTAACATTTAATGTCTCCACCTGGTGAAGAGTAAACTTAATGCTTTAAGTTTATTTCAACCATAAAAATTCAATCTTGTGTGCTCATACCTGCCGTAACACCCATAAAAACTGGAGCGTAATACAATTACTACACTACAGTGCTTGTTGTGCTTTCTGATAGTCTGAGGTATAAAAGAGAGAGCATACTGCTTAGTTTGTGTCACAGGAGGTCTTAGTCTACCTCTACGTTCTATAACCCTACCAGTCAGATTACCACAGGAGGGAATATCTTTTGCAGCTCTTTTAAAGACTCTACCATAATACCTGCTGGAGATGCCAGGTCCTCATACATGTAAAGCATGAGCTCTACCACTGAGCTCCATCCCCTGAAGAATTTCAGATTTTTTTTTTCCTTTTTTCTGAGATAGACTTAGACTTATCTTTATTAATCCTTTTGGGATGACTCCCGAAAGGAAATTGAAATATCACTGAATAAAAGAAGAAACCTGGGTAAAACATATAATGTTAATGTTGTATATGGCTTCAAAACCTGTAAATGCAACGGCAGTGGCTGGAAGTCAAACCTGGGCAAAATGCTTGCACTGCTATGGTAGCGTAGTCGAAAAGTAACACACCTGTTGCCTTTCTGCTGGACAATAAAATGTTCACAGCAAATCTTGTAACACATCTGGGCATTGAGACTGAAAATAAACGCTAAGAGATACATTGGTGGAGACGGGTGGATTCCAGTACCAATGAGATAACACAATAGTGTTCATGTAGGCACATCTGCAATTTGGTATGCTGTGATGTGTCATTGGTTTGCTGGCACCGGTAAATAATGGCTTCCGGTGTCTGCAGGATTCAAATGTAAAAAAACCTATTCAGTTGAATTAGTAATACCAGACACGGGCAAATCTTAATGCACTTCCTATGTCTGTACATCCTCGTGGAGGCAGCTTGATATGCTCCCTTATTTCTACCATAACAGAGATCTAATATTTTATCAAACTGGGTTGGGATGAATGTCCGGTTCCATTCTAGTCACGGCCAGTCTCAAACACAATCTTGATCTCGGAGTTTTAAAGAGTTTCATGCGAGAAAAGGTTTTGCTCGCAGATATACGTGCTGCCAAAAAGTGTGCACATATCCATTGCGTGTTTTTTTATGTTAGGGTAGGTGTCATTTGGGAGGGCAGCGTAGGAGTGTACCAATGTATGTAACATTTTCATCAGTTGGCAGTGGTGGGATTTAAACCCACGCCTCCAGAGAGACTGGAGCCTTAATCCAGCGCCTTAGACCGCTCGGGCACACTACCTACAAGTATCACTTTCCCAAATCGTGACAAACACAAGGAACGTAACTAAAGGTATGCTTGTTAATGTTATTGGAACAAAACATTTGCAAGAGAAAACACATATTTCTTAGAATACCTAATTACATTTCTGATTTAATACAGGCCAATGTTAGAGATTGTACAGATCTTTCTGCAGACCTTCACCGGCTAAATACCTAGTCCCATACCGGGAGTTGAACCCGGGCCACCTGGGTGAAAACCAGGTATCCTAACCGCTAGACCATATGGGACTGACTACATATTAATAACAGGGATTTCATGAATCAAGTCATAGTGTGGCTTGAAACAGGCCTTCTCTTGAACGTGAATGAAAAAGCTTCTTAAGTAAGTTTTATATTGAAGCTTTTGAGTGTTCTTTAGGTTTTTATCTGCTTTAACTATTACCGGACAGCGGGGGCACGGAGCAGAGCAGAGTGGCCGTTAGGGAGGAATCCTCCTCCGTGTTCAGCTCCATTTAGAACTGGCGGTGAAAAACTTAACGTTGGAACTTTATGACGAATAGAAATGTTGACAGGTTGATTTCTGTTAATAACAAACACAACTATAGTCAATTGAAAAAGTAAATATATATATGAAAAGCCGTCATGGTTCATCTTTCCACTGTTCCTCCAACCACCACTCTGGTCTGGTTGGAAACTTAAGGATCTAAACTAAAAGGATGTTCCTATTAACTAAAAGGTCTATCTCTGTAGGGATCCATCCCATAATGTTGTCACACACTTAGAATAATAATCTGAGTCTGTCAGCAGCAACAAAATAACCTTTAGTGGACGCTGACTTTACCTTTAAATTAGGAGTTTAAACAGAGACACAACAGGAAGAATAAATCCATCAAATCAAGTCCCCAATAATCAGCACATGGCCTTGTTTTATTTCAGGTAGTTAGCATGGAGCTGTTCCACATTCCCAGACAAGTCAAGTCAATCATTGGCGTTATTCTACGAGTCAGATGAATAAATCAGCTGTTTGCTATTTGAGCTGCTCTGTTTCCTGCTGCTCCGTCATTCTTTAGTGTCCTCTGGAAACAGGTTGCTATCCTTTATGATTCCTTTGGATGACATCATCAGTGTCTTTGCTTTAGTCTGAAGAAACTCCAACAGATTTAAAACCACATGCAGTCACAGAAAAATACAACCAGGGAATAGAAAATGAAAATGAAATGAAATGAAAAGTCCCCAAAGTAGGAAAATATAATGTTAATCTACCAAACAACAATAACTGGAGAGCATCCAATTAAACATGGGCGACTTCCAGTATGTCAATAATGAAGACAGGGATGTTTGGACATATTACAGATTAATTTTTATTTGTATTTAACCTTTATTTAACCAGGTACAATCCCACTGAGCTACAGTAACTCTTCTTCCAGGGAGTCCTGGCAAGACAGGTGGCAATAAGTTTCATAATACATAAAAGTCAGGACAATGGTTCCATACTACACCACAAATCTCTATGGATACTACAACACAAACAAGACATTACAGTTAACTTAAGCTAATGCAGACATCCAACTTAAAATCAGGTTCCACTGAGATTTGAACTCAGATCACTGGATTCAGAGTCCAGAGTGCTAACCATTACACCATGGAACCTTTAGAAGTGTTGCAAGGGTTTGCAAGTCAAAAACAGGTTTTAAAGGACTTGCCACAGACAGTGAATACAGCAGTAGATATGTCTACTGTGTACAAACACATGGTAACTTCACATGTGTTGACAATAAAGATGCTCACAAAATACTGTACTTACCATTGAGTTTTTTGCGCACATTCATTTCCGCTTAAATACAAAGAATTGCTAAGTTCTTTATTCCCAATATCATGTCTCAGACATTAGTTCCAGATGAAAACACTAATTGTCAGAAGTGGGATTTGAACCCACGCCTCCAATGGAGACTGAGACCCGAAGGCAGCGCCTTGGACTGCCCGGCCATCCTGACTGATCCAACAGCTGATCAGTAGGACCTGTCTCCACTATACGGCCCAGTTTAATCTCCGTAAATTTTACGGAAATCCTGCAAACAGCTATGTTGACTGTTTATTTGTGTGGATTTTAAAATCTATCTGTCAACCCCATCTTGCCCGTACTGGATGGAATGATGTCAATTTGCGCTTTTTATCTGTTATAACAACCTGGATGCAACAAAGAACCCTTTTCTCCTGTTTTGTACACAACCCAAAGTTTTACAAAACAAAAGATAACTTTCACCGAATCCCTCAGTTAAATCACAGTCAGTAACTTTACATGTGTTGACAACACATGCACTGTGTCCAAACCTTTCTGTGTAAAAAAATATCAAACTCAGACATTAGTTCCAGATGAAAACACTAGTTGTCAGAAGTGGGATTTGAACTCACGCCTCCAGTGGAGACTGCAACCTGAACGCAGCGCCTTGGACCGCTCGGCCATCCTGACTGATCCAACAAATGTTCAGTAGGACCTGTCTCAAAAATTATAATATAGTGAATGAAACATGTCATGATATAGTAGGTTCTCAGTCATCCATGTCATAGTTAACAAGGGAGGGTTTCTCAACTGTCAGCCCAAATATATGGAGACATGGAGACATGGAAGAAAGTCACCAGTGTGGCAATGTGCTTGACATTGGCAATAAATTGCATGGGATGTGAAGGGAATGTGCAATACAAACCAAATCCTATGGTGGGAATCAAGATCCACCAATGTTTCTGTCCACAATGTCCACCTGAATCCAGAAATGTCCCTGCCAGATGGGAAATAGACTGACAATTGGGTCAACATTGTGCAATTATCTTCAAAATGTCCAACTGAATCCACAAATAAACCTGCCAGATGGGAAATAAACTGATAACTGTCTTCATGGTCTAAATGTGTCATATATTGCCGTACAATTCCCACAATGAGTCCAGATGTGTCCGTTTTGGTTCTTGATCCATGCTATTACCCCAAAAGTGCACAACTGGGCCAAGGGACATTGGACTTGGTAAAAGGTCCTCCGCAGAAGTTTTGTCTCTTATCCAAGAGACTTCTTTAGTTGTTTTTTACACAGAAAGGGTTTGACACAGTGCCCACTCCCCCACCCATGTCTGACAGTTGAAAGCTGTGGGGAAAGAGGGGTTCCAAAGTTAATAGACCATTCAACAAGCAATTCTGATGCACTATCCTGGCCCATTCAGGATGAGCACTGTATACTTTGACTGCAGCAAACACAAATTCAAATTTCAGTGATCCCTAATTTTTATGGTGATTACGAGACTGAATGCAAAGTGTGTATCCCCCATGTAACTCAAAGCCTATCACTTCCAGTCAATACTGTCAAATTTGGAGCTCCTTCCAATTACATTAACAACCAGGGGCCTGTTGCACGAAACTAGGATAAGGCATCAAGCCGGGATATTCAAGTTATCCTGGATGAATTTAGCTTGGACTCGGTTGCACGAAACCAGATTGAATCAAGCCCAGCCAAGTAACCATGGAGATTTATTCTTTGCGGCTAGCCTGGTCCAGAGCAGGCTAACAACCAGGCTAAGATTAATCCTGGAGTCTCATGTGTCAAATCAGCTGCAGCTCTGATCCGAAATAAACGTGTTTAACAGTTATTGCGTTGTCTTCTGCATGTGCTCTGCTTTATTTTTATTAACATGCATTAGCCTACTTGTCACTTTTGTTTTCGCGAGTTTGATTTAAACCCTACAGCTGTTTAGATGTTAGGAATGGTTGCACTGGCACCCTGATGCGGAGTGGGACTTTTCCCGGTGGGACGGTACTATGTCGAGGCTGCCTGGCGTGCGGCCGCTGCCCGGTGGCCGGTGGCCGCCGCTGCCCGCTGCCCGGTGGCTGCTGCCCGCTGCCCGGTGGCTGCTGCCCGGTGCCTGGTGCCCGGTGGCCGGTGGCCGGTGGCTATTGCCTGCCAGCAGACTTGCGAGTTGTGTCAGTGTCCACTCTCTCTGTAAAAGTAGAGATGAGCAGCGCAGCGTCCGTGGTCTCAGCTTCAGGTTTATACAGGACGCGCTCCGGAGATTAAGTGTGACGATATTAATGTAGCGATATTCCAAGATGATATTAATGGCAGACTGGTCAGAGACCAATACATTCATGATTTCATTTTGTTGCTTGTCCTTCTCTAATAAAGGACAGTTTGTGTTACTCCGTAATATGTAGGCCTAATGTTTTATTATAGCTTACATTGGTTTCATAACCTTCTCAATTAGTCTCACATCCCTGGACCAATGACGTGGCCTATATACGTACTGTATATAGTGTAGTTTACATTCATCACACCGGGAACACCACAATGCTTCTTAATCTTTTTATTTTAATGCTGTGACTTGTCAGAAGAAGAAAAAAAAAACATACACATTGTTTTACATATATGCACACAGCACATATTGAAGTCACTTACTTCTTTTTCTAGTTTTTGGCCCATTCTGATTGTTCGGTATGAACATTAATTGTATAAAGATATTTAGTATTAGACACAGCTTATAGAGATTTGTGCATATGGTTGTAAAACATGTTCTCATGTTGTGAATAAGGGTTTGAAATTAAGCCTAGAGTCCCTAGGGTCCATTTCCCAAGGAACATTAATTCCCTCTGCTCACTTTTAAGGCAAAGGCTAAATAATAATCCATTTTATTTATATAGTGCTTTACATGGTAAGCTATTAAAACACAGTGTAGCCTACAACTTTGTAAAAATGTGGAGTGACTATAGGCTAAGAAGATATTTTTACAACCATACACATTCAATCGGGTCCACTATGTTGGGCTTTTTCTCTCCGTTTGAGCCGTATTTCCCTTTTTGCATATTATATATTCTTCCCCTCCTCGTTACTTTCCATTAGAAGCTGCTGCTCATTGGGTGAAACATATGGCGCATGCGTCTTCTCAATTCTTCATCGGTAAATCTGTGATCGATCCCATGGTCTATTTGAGAAAGCCGTGAACGTGCACTCATCCCAGCTATCTACACCTGGATTGACATAGCTTCACCTGTTCATCCTGGCTCGGCAAACGTGCAACCGATTAAGCCGCGATGAGCAGATCACACTAAGTCAAGCTGCGCTTTTTCACTTATCCTGTATATCTTTATTCTGCTTTTGTGCAACAGGCCCCTGCATTGGCCGGGAATTTTGTCCTGTCTCCCGCGTGGCAGGTGAGAATTCTACAACTGAACCTCCAACATTTGACATGCTTTGAATTGCACCTCTGAAAAAAATCAGTCTGCATGGCCACATTATGTTTTCACAAGTGTCAGCAAAAAGGTAATTTTATCCATCTTCCATCAAACACGGATCACAGACTCTTGGGCGCCTAGTGCACCAACAATCAAAATGGAGCTAACATGCATGAATGAAATCTAGAAGTTAATATCACCAGAAATGAGCTGTTTGCCTTCACACAAACATTCCCCTTTTGTGAAGGGGCTAATTCCGAATAGTAGTAAAGGAAAGCTGCATTAGCCGGGAATCGGACCCAGGTCTCCCACGTGGCAGGCAAGAATTCTACCACTGAACCACCAATGCTTGACGCGGTATACATTCCCCCACTGAAAAAAGTCAGTCTGCATGGCCACAGTACGGTTTCACAATTGTCAGCATAAAGGTAATTTAATCCATCTTCCATCAAACACGGATGACAGTCTCTTGGGCTGCCTATTGCACCAACAACCAAAACGGAGCTAACATGCATGACTGAAATCTAGAAGTTAACATCACCAGAAATTTGCTGTTTGCCTTCACACAAACATTCCCCTTAAGTGCAAGGGCTAATTCAGAATAGTACTAAAGGAAACCTGCATTGGCCGGGAATCAGACCCAGGTCTCCCGCGTGGCAGACGAGAATTCTACCACTGAATCACCAATGCTTGACGCACATTAAACTGCACCGCTGAAAAAAATCAGTCTGCATGGCAACATTATGTTTTCACAAGTGTCAGCAAAAAGGTAATTTTAGCCGTCTTCAAGCAACCCCGGATCCCAGTCTCTTGGGGTGCCTAGTGCACCAACAAACAAAATGGAGCTAACATGCATGACTGAAATCTAGTCGACCAGAAATAAGTTGTTTGCCTTCACACAAACATGCCCCTTTTGTGCAGGGGTTAATTCCAAATAGTAGTGAAGGAAAAGTTCATTGGCTGGGAATCGGACCCAGGTCACCCACGCGGCAGACAAGAATTCTACCACTGAACCACCAATGCTTGATTGGGTCAAAATTGCACCAGTGAAAACAATCAGTCCGCATGGCCACATTATGTTTTCACAAATGTCAGCAAAAAAAGCTAATTACGAAAAGATGTAAAGGAAAACTGCATTGGCCAAGAACCGGACCCCGGTCTCAAGACTACGGGGTTGAGAGAGCACAAGACTCCAGGAAAGGGAAGAAGTTGAGTTAGTAACATGCATTAATGGGATGAGATTGCATGCAGATGGAGAGAAGGAGGAGAGAGGTGCTTAGTGCTCAAATCAAAATCAAAAAGAAGCAGAAACAGATAGTGGCAATAAAGTCAGATATTTTAATAAGTGGAAGAAACAATATGATTATATTATTAGAGTCTACTTGAAGCTTTTTATATTTGTCTCTCTCTCTCACTCACACACACAGTGTACTACCACTTTGTTCTGCATCCATCTCCTCCCAGCCCTTGACATTTAGCAGCCCCACAACACACACAGACACACACATACACGCCACAAGGTCTACTTACTAATGCATATACACATCAACTTTCTTTTTGATTAACTTTATTTTGGATTAATGCATATACACATCAACTTTATTTTGGATTAATGCATATACACATCAACTTTATTTTGAATTAATGAAAATACACATCATCTTTCTTTTAAGCTGCAGTTCTAGAATGTTAAGCTGCACTTCTAGAACAATAGGTTGAAGTTTTAGAATTTGAACATGCATTATCACCAGACTATAGTTTGATCTGAGGAACAGGAGGTCAGCACAGGCCATGATCGTAGAATGCAGGCACATTTTAGTCTGGTAAATTACAGGGATTTTTACACTGGGATGGAACTGCTAATCTTGCGATTGACAGACGATCTTCCCCAATACAGCCACCTGATACGGTACAGAACTCAGGGATTCCCACTCCTTAAAACACCACCGCCCAACGTGGGGCTCGAACCCACGACCCTGAAATTAAGAGTCTCATGCTCTACCGACTGAGCTAGCCAGGCGCTTCTTAACCCTTTTGTTGTCCTTCGGGTCCTGGGGACCCGTGCAGTTTTACCCATAGTGTTGTCCTCCGAGTCCCCGGGACCCGTGGCGTTGTACTTTGGGTTCCAGGGAGCCGTAGCATTGTCCTTTGTGTCCCAAGGACCCTTGACGTGGTCCTTTGGGTCCCCGGGACCCATGACATTGTCCTTTGGGTCCATAGGACCCGTGGCATTGGCCTTGCGGATCCCAAGGACCCGTGGCATTGTCCTTCAGGACACGGGGACCCTTGACATTGTCCTTCGGGTCCCAGGGACCCGTGGTACACTCAATCGGTCGTATTAGTTCTGCTACCCTCCCATCGTCCTGCCTTTGAGTCCCTGAGATTCTGGCCAGTGGCTTGTAGTTGTAGTAAAAACAGGAAAGGCAAAGGCGAGTGGAAAGGGAGGTTAAAAAAAGAAAACTAAAGGCTTGACATTAGCCTACTAATTATTTTTATTACACACACACACACACACACACACACACAATATACACTTTAGACACATTTGTCTTCTTGTTGTCGTCATACGACGACGACGACAAAGATGATGGCCAAGGCCAAGTGGATGTTTAAGTTCAAGACGAAGAAGGACAAGAAGAAGAAGAAGTAGAAGAAGAAGAAGAAGAAGAAGAGGGTGGACATGCAAGGGACGAAGAAGAAGAAGAAGAAGACGAAGACAAAGAAGTACAAGTAGGAGAAGACGACGAAGAAGAAGAACAAAAAGAAGAAGTAGAGGGTAGTGAAGAAGAGGGGAAAGAGGAGGATGAGGAAACATTTGTGTCAAAAGATGGCAAAGTAAAATTGTCCTCGAAAACACAAGTTCAAATTTCAGTGATCCCTAATTTGTGTGGTGATTACAAGACTGAATGCAAAGTGTGTATCCCCCATGTAACTCAAAGCCTATCACTTCCAGTCAATACTGTCAAATTTCGAGCTCCTTCCTATTACATTAACAACCAGGTGACCAACATACTGTTTACAGTCTAAATGGCCAACCCTCTGAACCCGAGAGACTCGCCTACAAGCAAAAACAGCACCTCTGATTCATAGCTTAATCATTTAATAACCATAAAAGATAGAAACTTACCAAAAGTTGCAGCTAAAAGCTAACAAGTTAGCTGTTACAGAGGTCTCTTCCGGGTCTTTCTAACCTCTACAGGTGATTTTCTATCCAGCTTGGAACTTCCAGCCTTTTTCGGGGTCGTTGAGCATTAAATCCAAACCACTTTATGTCCATAATTCATCGCGTTTTTGCTTATTTATGCCACTAGCTCCCGGCTCCGTTCTGCCCTCTGTTTACGGAAGAAAAGGAAGTAATATGCCCATATATGGGAGACAACGTCACCCAAAGAGTATGGAGTCCTAAATAGGTCAATCTTCCCAGTCACACTATGGTCACACTAGTCTAGTATGCAATCAAAGATGGTATAGCCGAACAAGATAGATACATACCGTTTTATAGAGGAAAATGGCCCCACTGGTTTGAGATTTGGGATGTATTTGGGCCTTATTTGAATAAATGTAAATAGTATGTGCTTTGTATGAGTTATAATGTTTATAAGTACTCTTGCTAGTTTATAAATCACTTAACGGTTTAGGTCCAAAATATATTGCTGATCTGCTACTACACTATGAACCACCCAGACCTCTCAGGTCATCTGGGACAGGTCTGCTTTCTGTCCCCAGAGTCAGAACTAAACAGGGTGAAGCAGCTTTCAGTTTCTATGCTCCTCATATCTGGAATAAACTCCCAGAAACCTGTAGATCCGCTGCTACTCTCAGTTCTTTTAAATCAAGGCTGAAGACCTTTCTATTTGATGCTGCCTTTCTTTAAATGACTAATCATTTCTTTAAATTTCTTATGCTGCACTGTAAATTTTATTCTTGTGTTTTATGTTTCTCTTTGTTTTTAACTGTCTATTCATGTGTTTTACCGGTTTTTAATGCTTGTGATTTTTAACTGTTTTTACTTGTGTTTTATCTGTTTAACTGATTTTGTGTAAAGCACTTTGAATTGCCTTGTTGCTGAAATGTGCTATACAAATAAAGCTGCCTTGCCTTGCCTTGCCTTATTATGTTTATTTTCGCATATAGGAGAACTGTTTTAGACACACAAATGTTTGTGTAGCGTTGCTGTGGGTGTAATATCAATACATATGTCATTATTATAAGTAAATGTCATGAGGGCAAAAGCGTCTGGACTTTCTTTGAAAAAGTGTATGTATTTCATCATCTGTATAAGTTATGATGATTATTTCTTCACAGTGTGACTCCCAAGACATATGAGATGTGTTTTAGAGAGGACATGACTTTAAAGGAGCAAGAGGAACTCATTGAACTGAAACAAGATCGTGGTTTAAAGCTAAACTTTGCTGATCTTCCTTTGGACAGTTTTTGGTTATCTGTTGCCAAGGAGTTCCCCATTCTGGCCAACTAAGCTATTTTGACATTGCTCCCGTTTTCAACCACATATCTATGTGAGCTGAGCTTCTCAAGCTTGACTGCGATAAAAACGAAAAACAGAGAGAGACTGAGAGGTGTTGAGGAAGAGCTTTGTGTGTGTCTTTCTACCATTCTTACCAGGATATCCATTTTGTGTTCATCGAAACAGGCCCAGGTTTCACACTAAGTGAGTATAAATACATTTAGAAACTATATTATTAACTATATGTATTGTATGTATTGTGTTAGAGTGTCATTTTGGTTGGTGGTATGCCCCAGAATTTTGTAAGTGTAAAAAATGTGCCGTGGCTCAAAAAAGGTTGAAAATCACTGGTCTAGAGGGAAGCACTTTAAATTTGGCATACTGAATTGTAAAATAATTAACGATGCACGTGGAGCTGCCCGTTGCCCAAACTGTCAACGGACCTGAAGAGACATGGCTGGCAGATTTTACCGCCAGAAGTTGTTGCAAAAACTGAATGATCTGTGAAACCTCGTTGGGTTCCTGGTATCAAAACGTTGTTATAATACTTGACAAGATAAAGCCATACAAAAGTGTAGCAAGATTTGCACTTTTGATTGGCAGAAAAACAGCAAGGACAAAATATTGGCCCTGTGACAATGGGGGAATAGGTGAGGCCTTGGATTTGGAAAGCGGCACACCAAGTGAGAATTACCGCGAGGGTTGGGACTGGGAAGTAGTAATTTACTGGGAACTGCTAAGTAGCAGCTGTTATGTCCTTTTAATGAAAAAGAAAGTTGATGTGTTTATGCATTTATTAAAAAGAAAGTTGATGTCATGATGAATTGTGATGATGAATCAAATAGAAAGTTGATGTGTATATACAGTAATATAAAAGAAAGTAGATGTGTATATGCATTAATCTAAGTTTTGAATCTCATCCAAGAGACTTCTTTAGTTGTTTTTTTTTACACAGAAAGGGTTGGACACAGAGTCCACTCCCCCACCCATATCTGACAATTGAAAGCTGTGGGGAAAGGGGGGTTCCAAAGCTAATAGACCATTCAACAAGCAATTCTGATGAACTATACTGACCCATTCAGGATGAGCACCGTATACTCTGACTGCAGCAACACAAGTTCAAATTTCAGTGATCCCTAATTTTTGTGGTGATTACGAGACTGAATGCAAAGTGTGTATCCCCCATGTTACTCAAAGCTTATCACTTCCAGTCAATACTGTCAAATTTGGAGCTCCTTCCGATTACATTAACAACCAGGTGACTCCTCAACATGCCCCCACCAACATACTGTTTACAGTCTAAATGACCAAGGACATTAAACCTGTTAGCTTACTTTAAACTAGATGTGAAAAGTTGAAAGGTTGATCTTTTTCACCTATACTGTGGCATAAAAACAGGTTCTATTGAGATTTGAACTTAAATCGCTTGATTTACAGTGCAGAGTGCTAACCATTACACCATGGAACCTTTCAAAGTGTTGCAAGGGTTTGCTAGGCAGTTTCTTTCATAATATCCACATGTGTGATATTAAAGGCACACAACAATCACAACAATTATTGGCCAATTTAAGTCAGTTAGTTAGCTAAGCGTTCAGAGGATGTGGGAAAAAGCAAGTCAAGAACAGGTTTTAAAGGACTTGCCACAGACAGTGAAGACAGCAGTAGATATGTCTACTGTGTACAAACACATGGTAACTTTACATCTGTTGACAATAAAGATGCCCACAAAACCCTGTAGTGGCCATTGAGCTTCTTGCGCACATTCATGTCCTCTTAAATACATAGAACTGCTTTATTCCCAATATCATGTCTCAGAAAAACAGTAGATGTCAGAAGTGGGATTTGAACCCACGCCTCCAGTGGAGACTGCGACCTGAACGCAGCGCCTTGGACCGCTCGGCCAACCTGACTGATCCAACAAATACTTTGTAGGACCTGTCTCAAAAATTATAATATAGTAAATTAAACATGTCATGATATAGTAGGTTCTCAGTCATCCATGTCATAGTTAACAAGGGAAGGTTTCTCAACTGTCAGCCCAAATATATGGGCGTTCATGGAGACATGGAAGAAAGTCACCAGGGTGGCAATCTGTTATAGTACCACTGTATGCATGTGTACCTGCATGCATTTCAAAATGTAGGCCAAGAAAAAAAAGAAACAGAGCCATACTGACACAAAAAAAAGAATTTTACAGCAGAAAGCCCCATTTTAAGGACACACAGCAGACCTACAATGAAATTGTAATTGCACTGCTTTGAAAATAGTAAGAACCTTCTTCATCACAAACCTGATGGTGCAGTACTTGATCCACATGGATCCACTTGCTGTCCCTCTGGCTGTTCCTCCCTCTGTCCCATTTATGTTTTCTTTCTCCTCACTCTCTTCTTCCTCCTCCTCACCCTCTTCTTCATCTTCCTCACCCTCTGGAATATCCCTCTCTGTGTCAGAGCCCTCCTTTTCATCACACGCCCTCTCTCCAAACTCCCCAAACTCCTCTGGCTCTCCCTCTTCCTGCTCTTCAGTCCCTTGATTTGTTTCTCTCACTGCTGTTTTTCTCACTTTTTGTTTAATAGGGCGCTATATCACTTCCTCCTCCATGATAAATATTAGAAGAAGATAAAACGTAGGAGTATGCATTACATTTCCCTCCCTACTCAACACGGACATAAAGCCTGTCGATTACTTTACACAAACATAGTTATTTGTTATTGCAATGCAACAGCAAAGACGGATGAAGTTACGTGTTAACATCCAGAGATGCTAAAAGTACTCACTTCCCCTGCTCAAGTAGAAGTAGAGAGAATTGTGTTAATAAATACTCTGGTAAAAGTATAAGTACTGATTTAACTTCTTAGCTCAAGTAAAAAAGTAACAAAGTAAAGGCTTAGCAATATACTTAAAATATAAAAGTAAAAGTACCAAAGTACAGACTTAGCAATTTACTTAAAATATAAAAGTAAAAGTAGCCTTATCAATGACAAAGCTACCTGGACCAGACAGATGTTACTAGAGAGCACGCTGAGAAACTACAGTGGACATGGAGAAAAGACTCTTTATTCTTTATATGCCATTGCCTACATTTTAAAATGGCTGTCTGCCAATAGGCCTAAAACATATATAAACATATAGCCTATTTATTGTGACAGAGACTGGGACTCCAGGTTAATAAGATTCTCACGCAAGTATCAAGATATGAATTCAGTTGTGATTTTGTGAGAATTCCGTGAATATTGCCATTCAATTAGATTCATGTTGGTATTGATGATGCAAAAATAATAACTAACTCCAGTGAAATTATTTAAAATTTATTGAGGACTAGATTAGGACTGGATTTAAAGCTGATTCTGGTTTCCAATTTGGCCCCAGGTGTGTCTGTTAAAACACAGACGGATACAACTTCTCTCTGTTGATGCTTTATTACAATCAAGCATCAGGATAAACATGGGGGGGGGGGGTAGCTCTGCTATGGCTGTGTGTGTGGTAAGAAAATAAATAAATAACAAGGAATCATATATGCTAGTAAATAATAACAATGAACCCACTATTAATTACATTATCATAATGAGCAAGGATGTTCAACAATCGCCATTATATCGAATCATCAGCCAGGTGTAACCTAGGTAACAGGAGAAGAACACAGACAAGCTAACTTTTAAATGTACCAGAACTACAGACCAATACAACAACAGGCTTAAATGAACTGACATCATCAGTTATATGACTTACAGTTCTCAAAGACGCACACAATCTCAGCTGGTTATCCTCCAGACAGCTAGTCTCTTTTTCTTTTTCTTTTTTTTTCACTTTTGTCTCCGTGTGCCGTGCGCGCCTGCTCGCGGCGTGAGGCGGGTGTCCGCGCTATTCTCCGACATGGACTCACAATTACACCTGATAGACAACCTTTAGTACAAAACTAAAGTAACAAGCCAATTTTGTAAAAATGTAAGGAGTAGAAAGTAGAGATGCATCAGTGGCTTCCAGTAACTATTTGATATTATATTGTCCATGAAGGCACATCTGCCATAATGAGATGTGTGACCACAATTAAAGAGCACCTCTCGTTGTTGGCAGGATTCGAACCTACGAGGGGGAGACCCCAATGGATTTCAAGTCCATCGCCTTAACCACTCGGCCACAACAACCTGAAAAGCAGTGCAATACTGATTTGCGCTAATATTTACACTGACTCACGAAAAAAACACGAGTAAAATAAAAAAACACTGCATAAACTTTGTTACCGTGTGTTTATTTAAATATGGGTACATTTAAGTGTATACTTTACTGCAAATTAAACTGAGATGTCCGGGTTTCAATCTCCACCTCTGAAAAGTCCTGCTTCTTAGCCGGATTACGTCTGGCCATGTCGTAAATAGTAGGGGCGAGGCCTCAAAACCGAGAATATATTGGGGCGTGATATTTTAATTGTTGTGATTGTTGTGTGCCTTTAATATCACACATGTGAATATAATGAAAGAAACTGCCTAGCAAACTCTTATAAAGGTTCCATGGTGTAACGGTTTGCACTCTGGACTCTGAATCCAGTGATCTGAGTTCAAATCTCGGTGGAACCTGGTTTTAAGCCACAGCACAGGTGAAAAAGATCAACCTTTCAACTTTCCACATCTAGTTTAAAGTAAGCTTATGTTGGTGGGGGCATGTTGAGGAGTCACCTGGTTGTTAATGTAATCAGAAGGAGCTCCAAACTTGACAGTATTGACTGGAAGTGATAGGCTTTGAGTTGCATGGGGGATACAGACTTTGTATTCAGTCTCATAATCACCATAAAAATAAGCTATCATTGAACTTTGAACTTGTGTTGCTGCAGTCAGAGTATACAGTGTTCATCCTGAATGGGCCAGTATAGTGCATCCAGAACTGCTTGTTGAATGGTCTATTAGCTTTGGAACCCCTCTTTCCCCACAGCTTTCAACTGTCAGATATGGGTGGGGGAGTGGGCACTGTGTCCAACCCTTTCTGTGTAAAAAACAACTAAAGAAGTCTCTTGGATGAGAGACAAAACTTCTGCAGAGGACCTTTTACCAAGTCCAGTTGCCCTTGGCCTAGTTGTGCACTTTTGGGATAAAGCATTGATCAGGAACCAAAACGGACACATCTGGACTCAATGTGGACATTGTACGGCAATATTTGACACGTTTAGACCATGAAGACAGTTATCAGTTTATTTCCCACCTGGCAGGTATATCTGTGGACTCAGTTGGAAATTTTGAAGATAATTGCACAATGTTGACCCAATTGTCAGTCTATTTCCCATGTGGCAGGGACATTTCTGGATTCAGGTGGACATTGTGGACAGAGACATTGGTGGATCTTGATTCCCACCATAGGATTTGGCCTGTATTGCACATTGCCTTCACATCCCGCGCAATGTATTGCCATTGTCAAGTACATTGCCACCCTGGTGACTTTCTTCCATGTCTCCATGAACACCCATATATTTGGGCTGACAGTTGAGAAACCTTCCCTTGTTAACTATGACATGGATGACTGAGAACCTACTAGATCATGACATGTTTAATTTACGTTATTATAATTTTTGAGACAGGTCCTACTGGATGTCTGTTGTATCAGTCAGGATGGCCGAGCGGTCCAAGCCGCTGCGTTCAGGTCGCAGTCTCCAATGGAGGCGTGGTCTCAAATCCCACTTCTGACAGCTAATGTTTTAATCTGGAACAAATGTCTGAGACATGATATTGGGAATAAAGAATTTAGCAATTCTTTGTATTTAAGAGGACATGAATATGAGCAAGGAACTTAATGGCAAGTACAGAGATTTGTGAGCATCTTCTTTGTCAACACATGTAAAGTTACCATGTGTTTGTACACAGTAGACATATCTACTGCTGTGTTCACTGTCTGTGGCAAGTCCTTTAAAACCTGTTCTTGACTTGCTTTTTCCCTCATCATCTGAATGAACGTTCCAGGCTCATTCCAGGTCTAAAATCTCTTTTCTGGGTGGGATACTCGTCAATTGATCTGCGAGTTCATGTGATAGTGTTTGCAAAATCTGAAGAAATTCCCTCCAGGGGGTCCTGTGTTATCACTTTCACAAGAATGGGATGTGCAAGTATACATATTATCTCCCTTCGATAGCTCAGTTGGTAGAGCAGAGGACTGTAGATGCATAAAGCTGAAATCCTTAGATCGCTGGTTCAAATCTGGCTCGAAGGATCACTCTTTTCCAGATTTTCCCTTCGGGGATCAAAATAGAATTTTGGATGTAGAGATGGACGGATGACCCAAAAGCATAATATTTCTTGGCGAGACGTAACAAGAATAAAAAAAAAGAGGTGGGGGAGACACAGTTTACAGTAGGTAAATCACTGGCTAGCTATGCATGAGTACCTCATACCTTTTACCAGGTTCAGGTGGTTAATAGTTATGGTCAAATGAAGCTTCATTAAGCTTTCTGAACAATGGTCTTCATTTGAGGGAACGCATTCACTCAGTAGTGTTTTATTATTGGTTGTGCATCTGTGATTGCCCTAGAGGTCTCTCAGTCCAGCACCTCTCCCCCTCATCTTTGTTAGTTTTACACTGTCCAGCATAAATCACTGACACCATACCTCACACTCATCCATACATACACATTCACCACTGACTAAACTGACTACCACCATCATTGATTTATCATTTCTTTTGTTGTGGTCATATTCTCGCATTTCCTTCAACCTTTGCACACGGTCTTTTGTCCTGGCCTTTTCATGGGGTCACGACAAAGCATTAAAGACCAAATTGTTAGTATTTTCAGAAATTTTCCTAACCATTGTTGATGCTTTCATAGCTTTGTTGGCACAGTAGGCAGTGCGTCAGTCTCATAAGCTGAGGGTTGTGAGTTCAACTCTCATGTGGGGCAGGTGTGTTAAAAAACAAAAAAACACAACTGATGGTGAAAAGAAAATGACAGGTGGTTGAACACTGACTCTGTAGTTATTTCTGGGACTGAGACAACAAAAGGCACTCTTTAAGGGTGGTAGCAAACCATTGATTCATCAATAACTCATATACCAAACTGCAGATGTTCCTTCAATAACATTATTGTGTTATCTCATAGGTACTGGAAGCCACCCGTCTCCAGCAATGTATTTCTTAGCATTTATTTTCAGTCTGTGTTACAAGATTTGCAGTAAACGTTGTATTGTCCAGCAGAAAGGCAACAGATATGTTACTTTTTGACTATGAATTATGTCATGGCAGTGCAAGCATTTTGCCCAGGTTTGATTTCCAGCCACCGCAGTTGTATTTACAGATTTGAAGCCCTATATACATTAACATTACACGTTTTACCCAGGTTTCTTCTTTTATTGCGGGAGTCTTCCCAAAAGGATTAATAAAGATAAGTCTAAGTCTATCTCAGAAAAAAGTAAAAAAACTCTGAAAATCTTCAGGGGATGTAGCTCAGTGGTAGAGCTCATGCTTTACATGTATGAGGACCTGGCATCTCCAGCAGGTATTATGGTAGAGTCTTTAAAAGAGCTGCAAACAATATTACCTCCTGTGGTAATCTGACTGGTAGACAGCACAACAAGCACTTTAAACGTACATGTTTCTATTTACAGTATTTATTAACTGTATTGTAATGTATATATTGTTTTATGCGCCAGTTTTAATGGGTGTTACAGCAGGTATGAGCACTGTAGTTTCTACTTTTATGGATGAAATGAACTTTACAAACTATTAAGTTTACTCTTCAGCCGGCAGAGACATTTCACTTCAGACACTAGCAGCAACAGATGCTTTGTTAAATATCAACAGACTGGAAACATATTTAGTGCTGATATGAAGCATGGCAATTAGCAGAGGATGGTTTCGATCCATCGACCTCTGGGTTATGGGCCCAGCACGCTCCCGCTGCGCCACTCTGCTCTGCTGGTCATGTTCAGGGGCTGGAAAAAAAAGCCGAAATATGTCGGTCAAAGGCAGAAAGGAACTGTTCACTTGTGGCCATTAACGACAAAAAGACAAACTTGAAGAATAAAAAAAAATGTTATGCATTGTCATGTTTCCTGTATTGAGTATCATTGTCAAACATAACACCATACCTTTTGACAGCGATAAGTACCCCACTAACACGGAACGTTTAGAGAACGTTAGGGAACGTTAGTATTTGGTTCTCTAAAGGTTAGTTCGAACCAAACCAAAAACTAACGTTTAGGGAACGTTCCCTCCTGGTTATAACGTTCCCTAAACGTTAAGAGAACCAACCAACTGTAACGTTCCCCTGCGGTTGCGCCGTACCTTCACACAACGCAAACAACACATAATTTAATGGTGGTCACACATCCCTTTATAACAAATGGCAGATGTTCCTTCGTGGACAATCTTGTAATACCTCATAGGCACTGGAAGCCACCGATGCTTCTCTGAGCATTTATGTTTGAGTCTCAATAACCAGATGTGTTGTTAGATTTGCAGTGAATGTTATATTGTCCAGCAATGGTGATATAGTTGTGAGCATAGCTTCCTTCCAAGCAGTTGATATGGCTTTGATTCCCAGCCAGTAACTTTCTTTGAGTAACCTTACTTGCTTTGTTTGTCAAAAAGTAACCAGAAAGGTTACTTACCCAACCCGGTTTGATAAAAAATTAGATCTTGGTAATACTGCACAAATAAGGGAGCATAACAATCAATCAAGCTGCCTCCATGAGGATCCACAGACATAGACATGTTCCACCACCCGCAATTAAGCCTGTCTCCTCAGCTTGTAGGCGCCGCTGCATCACTTCCTCTTCAGCTGGAGGCGTGTACCGGTCCCGCAATGAGGCCGTACGAGAGGTGTGGGACACGTGGACAGGCAGTTGGCTCGCCTCTACAACCCGGGCGCCGACATGACGGTGGACGAGCAGCTGGTGCCCTTTCGAGGTGTTGTATTGCTTTGTTGTTATTTTGTTTTGTTTTTTTGTTTGCCATTGCCGTACAATTGTCTTTGTGTGTGTGTGTAGTTTTTACATTTTTTCTTCCATCTTGTTCCATGTTCCATGTTCTTGTTTGGACACGCACACAGGGAACAAGCTTGTGGGCACGTACAGCTGCCGCAGGAAGACGGCGCGCTGGCCCCTCGACGTGTTCCACAACATCCTCGACGTGTCTGCCTACAACGCCTTCGTGCTGTGGCGCCGTGCTGATAAACTGAGAAAAAACAGGAGAAAAACCAAACACTTCTAGAGGTCCACCCTTACACATAGGAAACTGAAAAGTACTGAACCAACATCAACTTAATAAGACAACGTGTGGCTGGCCGGTTGGGAGGCGAGGAGGATGAGGAATGCCTGCTGGCCTCTTCCCCCCTGACCTCCGCCATCTTGCTTCTTTAAATATCCCGTACTCAACAGCTGCAGCCAATCATGAGTTGGGTGTGGGCTGCCTTCACCAGTCATCCGCAAGCACAGGCACAGCGCTATTTGCATACAAAAAAAGAAAAACACAAGACATACACACGGCAAGACAAACAAATACGACAGCAGTGGTAACAAGAATACATGAGGATATTATTAAAAGAAACTGCCAAGCAAACACTAGCACTGGCACTTTGGGCACTGACTGCCTGATTTTAACGTCTTCAGTGCTGCTGGAATGAAAATTAATACATTGATTATTTGATATTAGTTGACTATATCGCGATATGCAACTGAAAGAAGAATTACTGTGTCATCATGGATCTAAGAAGAGGGAGCCAACTGGTAGGGATCTGCACCACCAATGAACTGTAATTTCTCAAAATGTCATCCTCCCCTATAGCTCACTGAATTATTATTTATTCTGTAGTTGGAAATCGCTGTGAGCAGGGTTTGAACCTGCGCAGGGAAACCCCATTGGATTTCAAGTCCAACGCCTTAACCACTCGGCCATCACAGCTGTAAAAAATTTCCTGTTTTTACAGTGGAGAACCCCTGAGGCCTGACAGACTCCATTACAGTTGGTACCATCAATCAGACAAAGATAGAGGCTATCTCACAAGTACCTTGGGCAGATCTGAATGACTGATGGGGATTCCCAAGCACTTCAGTTCCAAAGGATCATTCAAATCTTGAGGGTATTTCAGGTGTAATGTGGGTAGTTAATCCACCCCCTTTAGTTGATCTGATTCATTTCCGAACCAGTCCAGATTAACAATTAACAAGTTATTGAATCACATGTCAATGAGAAACACACATATGTACAGACAAGGCTAGCAGCAACATCGCCACGTCAGAAACGTTTCTGGTGTGCAACGACCAAGAAAATGCCACGCAACAGAAATACCATGCTCACGCCACACAGGCAGTGTGCAGAAGGCCTTACCCCTGACTTCCACCAACTGTGGATCAACTCCGCTTCGTGTCTGCTCTGTGATCCGCAGTCCATCAACACCCACCTGACGGGCCACTGAAGTCACAAGGACCCACGGGATCTCGTGAATTCATGTATGATCACGCGATATAACAGGATGTAGTTTCTATAAACAGAACCACAAAACCTGATGAATGAACTAGCTTAAACTTGCATTGCTCTGAATTTCATGTGTTTTCATGTATCATCTTAAGTCTGTGTTAATGGCAGACTGGTCAGAGACCAATACATTCATGATTTCATTTTCTTGTTGCTTGTCCTTCTCTAATAAAGGACAGTTTGTGTTACTCCTTAATAAGTGGGCCTATTGTTTTTTGTTATAGCTTACATTGGTTTCATAACCTTCTCAATAAGTCTCACATCACCGGACTAATAACGTGGTCTATATACAGCACGTATGTAGTGTAGTTTACATTCATCTCACCGGGAACACCACGATGCTTCTTAATCTTTTTATTTTGGTGCGGTCACTTGTCAGAAGAAGAAAAAAACATGAATATTGTTTTACATATATGTTCACAGCGTGTATTGAAGTCATTTACTTTTTTTTCTAGTTGTTGTCCCTTTCTGATTGTTCTGTATTAACATTAATTGTACAAAGAATTAGATATAGCTTATAGAGATTTGTGCATGCTTGTAAAACATGTTCTCACGTTGTGAATAAGGGTTTGAAATTGAGCCTAAAGTCCGTAGGGTCCATTTCCCGAGGAACATTAGTTCCCTCTGCTCACTTTTGAGGCAAAGTAGATATTTTTAAACCCCCACACATTCAGTCGGGTCCGCTATGTCGGGCTTTTTTTCTCCGTTTGATAAGAGCCGTATTTCCCTTTTTCCATATTCTTCCCCAAATCGTTATTTTCCATTAGAAGATGCTGCTCATTGGGTGAAACATTTGGCGCATGCGTCTTCTCATCTCTGCATCAGTAAATCTGTGATCGATAACGTGGTCTATTTGAGAAAGCCGTGAACGTGCACTTATCCCAGCTATCTACACCTGGCTTGACATAGCTCCACCTGTCTATCCTGGCTCGGCAAACGTGCAACCGCTTAAGCCGCGATGAGCAGGTCCCACTAAGTCAAGCTGCGCTTTTTCACTTATCCTGGATATCTTTATTCTACTTTCGTGCAACAGGCCCCAGATGAGGGACAACTCTGTCTGGCTTATTTATGTAGCATGGAATCTACCATCATCTGGAGCATGTAGCGATTAGCTTCTGTCCCTCTGAACCCTGAGTGACAATCACTCTGCAGTGAATGAGATGCAGTTTCCCCCCTCAGTCTAACCAAGACTATATTTTCTGGGATCATTTCTAGAGTTTCTGACTTGAGGAATGTGTTTGTAAAGTGTTTGGTCTCGCTGACCACGATGATGAGGTTTGATATTCCTTTCTGAGCATGAATCTGACAGAGAGTAATGATTCACTTCATATGCTCTCTATCATTGATGATTGTTCTTTGTTTCTTTATGGAGCATTGAGGAAGGGAATATGATCTGAGTGGTATTAGTAGATGTGTGGAAAACTAATGTGAATAAACATAATGAAACATGCTAAGCTATTTACTTAACTACAGTTATTGCCAATCTTAAGTATTTATCTTGTCCATGTTGGACAATGTTACTCTAAAGAGATTAGAGTTACCTCAGCGACCTCCATCAGGGAAATTGACGACAATCCCCCATTATCCTTCACCTCTGTCTCTACCACAGAGACCATGTCAGCTGGATTTAGGAGTTCCTCAAAGTGCTCCTTCCACCGCTCTAGTACTTCCTCAATGGAGGTCAACAATGTCCCATCCTTACTGTACACAGTTTGGATGATTCCTCGCTTCCCTCTCCTGAGATGGCGAACAGTTTTCCAGAAGCACCTTGGTGCTGATCGAAAGTCCTTCTCCATGTCTTCTCTGAACGTCTCCCTTGCTTTACCTCTGTCACGACAGAGGCTGCAGTCCTTTGGGCCCGTCGGTACCTTGCCACTGTCTCCGGAGTCCGCTGGGATAACATATCCCGGAAGGACTTCTTCAGTCGGACGGCTTCAATGACCACTGGTGTCCACCAGGGTGTCCGTGGGTTACCGCCCCTTGAGGCACCTAAGACCCTAAGACCACAGCTCGCCACCACAGCTTCAGCAATGGAAACTTTGAACATTGTCCACTCAGGTTCAATGCCCCCATCCTCCACAGGGATGCACGAAAAGCTCCGCCGGAGGTGTGAGTTGAAAGTCTGGGGCCTCCTCCACACATTCCCAATTTACCCGTACCGCCCATTTGGGCTTACCAGGTCTGTCCAGAGTCCTCCCCCATACCCTGACCCAACTCACCACCAGATGGTGATCAGTAGACAGTTCCGCCCCTCTCTTCACCCGAGTGTCCAAAACATACAGCCTCAGATCAGATGAAACAATTATGAAATCGATCATTGATCTTCGGCCTAGGGTGCTCTGGTACCACGCACACTTATGAGCACCCTATGTTTGAACATGGTGTTTGTTATGGACCATCCATGACTAGCACAGAAGTCCAACAACAGACAATCACTCCTCCCAATCACGCCTCTCCAAGTTTCTCCATCATTGCCCACGTGTGCGTTGAAGTCCCCCAGCAGAACTATGGAGTCCCCGACTGGAGCCCCATACAGGACTCCATTCAAGGTCTCCAAAAGGCAGAATATTCCGAACTCTTGTTTGGTGCATATGCTCAAACTACAGTCAGAGTTTTCCAATCCATTAAAGTGGAAAAAATAATGTTCCTTAGTAAAAATTGATGAGTGGTCCCTGTCCCACATACCCCCCGGCCATAGTTACACAAGCACACCCAACTTGTGCCATATTTCATTTATCTTTTGGATGCAGCCTTGGCCCTTCACCAGGCGAGGTCCCTGTTACTGAAGCTTAGATTAGATTAGATTAGATTATACTTTATTTATCCCACGACGGGGAAATTCTGTCGTTACAAGTAGCAGCATAGCAGCAAAAAACAAAAAAACAAAACAATAACACACAAACAAGTAAGCACGAAAGAAATACAAGGCAAGAAATACAGGCAAGAAATAGACAATGAAAATATGGTAGACTGAGTAAGTAAAATGCCGTCAAACAAAAGGAATTTTAAAGTGCGGTTGCCATGATAAGAGAAACAATATTGCGGTGTAAGTGACGTTAAAAATTAAGTTAAGTTGAATGTGTAATTAGAGCAAAGAAGCAAGAGTCTGTAGCATAATTTAAATTATATTAACCTGAGACCATAAATATGGCTTCTAGTAAGGAACCCATTTTCAAACCAATTCCTCTAAGTGGTTCAGTGCTTCACCAAAGCTTCATTTGCCCTTCACTATCAGCACCTAGTTTCTTGACTTTGTAATGCCTTATGTCTACTGTAAAAATGTAAATTGAGTTGAGCCATAATTAATTTTTATTTATACCCTTGCTTTTCCTACTGGGACATGTCAAAATGTCAAAAGGTGCATTGTTTGAAATCCCATCTCTACACATCCATGTTCCACTCCCACAGGTGGTTTCACACATGCTAGTTGTCCCTTAAATTCACAGTTTATTTTTGTAATTTATTGGTGTATGTAAATGTATGAGACTTGGAGGGGCTGACTTTCATCCCAACAGCTTGGCACTGGACTTTAATCTGCCCCAGTGGGCGCTGTAGATCACTGCCTGATGAAGCCAACAGAACCACATCATCTGCAAAGAGCATAAAAGGAATTCTGAGGTGACAAGAGACTTGACACTTTCCCACCTCCTGCTGCGCCTTGAGACGTGTTGTTCATGACCAGGAGTTGTGCTCTTTCCATCGCTTGATAATGCTCACATTTAGGGTCAGGAGTTCTCCTCCCATGCGGAACACAGCCTTTGTCAAGGCCCGCTTTCCCCTCATGAATAGTCCAACGCGTTTTCTGGGACTTCCTTGAGGCCTAAGCTGGTAGAAAAATCTCAACGTTTGGGAATTGAGCCACGATCTTCCGCGTGACAGGCGGAGATACTGTCCATTATACTAACGAGGAATGCCCAAGCTCTATTTTTGGCACCTCAATCGATAGGTGGCGCTTCAAGCATTTATGCCACAGTACATACATGAAGATAGATTTAGGTTTACTACATATTCGCTATCACTCAAGTCCATGACAAAGCATCTGTGACTGAATCCAGTTTAAAATCTCTAGGTGTCAAAAATTAACATGTCTAACAGCATTTTAAACATTTATGGTAAAATATGAATGGTGCATTTCCCAACCAACATGCAAAACACCATTTCTCATCAGTTTCTGTAGTGTAGTGGTTATCACGTTTGCCTCACACGTGAAAGGTCCCCCATTCGATACAGGGCAGAAACTAATTTCTTTGTTCATGTTGACTTCGCACATTTAAACTCTGCTGAGTTGAACTCTAAATAACCTACACGGAAAAATATTCCTGACGTGAAATCGTGGCCAGGCCTACCGAAGTTTCCCCAGTGCAGTAGTCATCACATTCAGGAATTCAGGAAAATCCTGTCTGAAATTGATGCCAAAAAACTAGTCCATGCATTTGTTACTTTAAGATGGACTACTGCAATTCTTTATTGTCAGGCTGCTCAAAAAAGTCCATAAAGACTCTTCAGCTGATCCAGAATGCTGCAGCATGTGTTCTGACAGGAACCAGGAAAAGAGATCACATTTCTCCTGTTTTAGCTTCTCTGCACTGGCTTCCTGTAAAATCCAGATTAGAATTTAAAATCCTTCTTCTCATCTGCAAAGCTCTTCATGTTCAGGCACCATCTTATCTTATAGAGCTCATAGTACCTTACTACCCCACCAGAGCACTGCGCCCCCAGAATGCAGGGTTACTTGTGGTTCCTAGAGCCTCCAAAAGTAGAATGGGAGCTAGAGCGTTCAGCTATCAAGCTCCTCTCCTGTGGAACCAGGTTCCAGTTTGGGTTCAGGAGGCAGACACCATCTCCACATGTAAGAGTAGACTTAAGACTTTCCTCTTTGATTAAGCATACACGTGCAGCTTAACCTCAAAAAGCCATAAAGCAAATGCTTGTGGCTTAAAAGATTGAGCTCCCGCTCATAAAACATCAGACAGGCGCAGTCTCTGTGGCGCAATAGGTCAGCGCAGCAACGCCACATCAAGTCCAGGACCTGCCTGGTGTGCAGCTTTATACAGAGACGGGTACCACCAAGAAGGGGGGTGTTGTCCTGACCAAGTATCGCTGTGCCAGAGGGTCCACGTCTCTGGAATCATTTCGTTGCCATCTGAAGAGGTTCATTCCAGGTTGGTGTCTCCCTTACAGTATATCATAAACACTCAGTATGGTCTTTTATAAAAAAAATCATTAGATTGGAAAGCTAGACCTTTTTAATGGACTATTAATATTTTATTGTTTTGTCAGGAACCAGTGCACATGCGCTGAATTTTCAACTTTACCTCCTGGAAGACCTGAACAGGTGGAACCAGGATCAGGGGACTGCAGCGGTGACCAGTAGGCCATCGCCTCTGCTCACCTACGCTGGGCATGTGACCCAGTGCGTCAACAGCAGCAGCTTGAAGGTGTTTGGCCGGCCATTTATGTCAAACTTCAGGCCACCCTCCAAATACACTGGTATGGTAATGTAATAATAACTGTCTACCTAGTACAGTGAGGAAAATAAGTATTTGAACACCTTGCTATTTTGCAAGTTCTCCAACTTAGAAATCATAGAGGGGTCTTAAATTCTCATCATAGGTGCATGTCCACTGTGAGAGACATAATCTAAAAAATAATATCCAGAAATCACAATGTATGGTTTTTAAACTATTTATTTGAGAAGTGGGAGAACTTGCAAAATAGCAGGGTGTTCAAATACTTATTTTTCTCACTGTATGAGGAAAAATGTCTTTTTAACAGGCAGAAACCTCAGACTAAAACTGACTCATGGTGGGCAGTCATCTGACACAACCAGTTGGGGGAGAGGGTGAGAGAGAGAGAGAGAGACAGAAAGAGAGAGAGAGAGAGAGAGAGAGAGAGAGAGAATGGAATGAAAAGATGACCAGTGCTAATTATGGCAGCAGTAAAGGTAATAGAACTATTACTAATAATAGTAGCAGTAGTAGTGCAGGGCGTCCAGCAGGACCACGGCAGCAGCTGCATCCACTACTCAGGTGCCACCACAATCCAAGGAAATCTGAGAGGGGAGAAAGCACAAGGGCTTCTGGAAAGAAGCAACATTAGTTACATGCATGCTTTTTCCAAGTATCAACAGCAATCATAAAGATGATAGCCCACACACATCCTTAGAGGGGGCACCCAGATTTGAACTGGGGACCTCTTGATCTGCAGTCAAATGCTCTACCACTGAGCTATACCCCCACACACCATATGTTGGATATGCTTATGGTGCAGCAAAACAATGGCTGGACCTCCACCATGTGGTTATCTTCACAGTCTGAGAAAGTATCCAAATCTCAGCTACTGTATGAAAGGGAGTTACAGTTTTTTACAATTGCTATGACAGATTTTTCAATACTTTTAACACATTTCCAAAATTATTAACACAGTTAGCACTGCATCCGCATGTGTAAGCTATACTATTAAATGTGCTGTATTTATATAGCGCTTTTCCAGTCTTAACAACTGCTCAAAGCGCTTTTACATCTACAGGAAACATTCACCATTCACACACATTCATACACTGTGGCCGGGGCTGCCGTACAAGGTGCCACCTGCTCATCAGATAAACATTCACACACATTCACACTCCGATGCGCAGCACCGGGGGCAACTTGGGGTTCAGTGTCTTGCCCAAGGACACTTCGACAATGACTACAGGGGCGGGGATCGAACTACCAACCCTCCGATTGGCAGGCAACCGCTCTACCACTGAGCCACAGCCGCCCCTATTACAGTTTTTTACAATTGCTATGATAGATTTTTCAATACATTTAACAAGTTTCCTAAACTCTTAACACACAAACACACCCAAAACACACAACTGGCAAAACAGTAAATTTCATGCTCAAAATCACACATTATAAACTGAACTCCAAAACTAATTTTCACAATACAATAATACACTAACACTACACACTATGTCTAACAAAACACTGCAAACATGTTTCAAAATGAAATAATTATTCCGAACACTAACACATGTTCTCCTCCAACAGGAACATTTAGTCAATCATAACACAATGACAAAAAAAAACTCTATCATCAGCTGACATTACAAAAACTTCATTATTTTAGATGTGTCAGGTATGCCCTTATACAATAGACATTATATTGTATTGATCATAGATTGTGTTTTGCACATGCATTTTCAATTCAATTTTATTTATAGTATCAATTCATAACAAGAGTTATCTTGAGACCCTATACAGATAGAGTAGGTCTAGACCACACTCCAGAATTTACAAGGACCCAACAGTTCTAGTAGTTTCTTCCCGAGCAAGCAACAGTGCAACAGTGGCGAGGAAAAACTTCCTTTTAGGCAGAAACCTCGGTCAGACCCAGGCTCTTGGTAGGCGGCGTCTGACGGGCCGGTTGGGGTTAGAATGAAGAGTGGAAATAACAAAAATAGAAAAAATAGTAGTTTGTAGCAGATCTTTGTAGTAGTTCATGGCATAGCAGGGCACTGTGGACATTACAAGGCACAGCAGGAGAATTTTTTGAAAAATCTCATAAAGTCGTTACTACTAAGAGCTCTGGGAATACTTGGCTCAGTAGAGCTGTGACCATCCGTCAGCCTGGCTACAGTGCTGAAAAGAAACCTCACTTCACTTCGTTCACCATTGCATTGTTTTCACTTTTCTGAACCGGAGCTACAGTACAGCTAATTCTACAGTCTATGGTTAAGGTCACATTTATATGCAGATTATGTAAAGATATATATCACAAAGGTTCCGTAGTGCAGTAGTTGTCATGTCTGCTTTGCATGCAGAAGGTCCTGGGTTCAATCCCCAGTGGAACCAAATTTAAGGTTTAAAGTAAGAACTATGTCCCGTTACCGTCTCACAGGCGTCCCTTGAAAAGTCTTAAAAAAGGGAGTGAACGACACTTGACAATCAAAAAAAACATGCTCCAAAGACATGTCGTCTATTTGAAAGACTTCTTCAGTGTTTTTGCATTGGTTTCACTTCTTAGAACCTGACCTCCATCCATTTTATTTACAGTATGGTTCTGATAATGTTAAAGATAACAGTCTGCACATTAGTTATCTAAAACAAATATCAAAGAAATCAACAGCCACAGATAAAAGTCAATTTTAACAACATACATTATGGTTGCATCTTTAGTATATTTCTATCATTTAAGTATCCCAATTAACTTTACCTTCTTAGTGTGAAATCCACACGTGCAGACCTGTGCTCCACCAAAAAGAGACATCTGCCCCCGCTGCTGGAGTGGACATTTCTCTATCTGTAATTAACCGAAATTAAAATGCACCAGACTGTTACATGACATAAATTAATTGCTGATAGTTGTTAAAAAAACATGTAAAAAGCTGTACCTTAAGATAGAGCTCATGCCATCTCTTTGCCTAGGGGCTGGTCTATTCCCAGCATCAGTAGGCCAGACCCCTGTAGCGGCAAACGTCCTCATCCAGGACAGCCATTCATGGTCCCCCATGGCACGATGCTTAAAGGCCTTAGATGCCATCTGAGATTAAACTGAATAGGACAATAGGACAATAATGTCAATAGTTTAAGAATACAAACTGACTATGTGACAGATGTGTAATCTGTCATGTCCTGCCTTCTGAAGCTCTAGCCAGGAGCCATTCCTCGCCTAAAACAAAATGAGTCATTCCAGTAAGTGAAAAGGAAAATCAAATCTACAAAGATAAATCTCATAGATGAGACTCCCTGATGGTCTAGTGGCTAGGATTCGGTGCTCTCACCGCCACGGCCTGGATTTGATTCCTGGTCAGGACCTGACAGATTCAGGTGTAATATCTGTTAGAGTTTGTTCCTGGACTTGATTTAGATTTGTCAAATTCTTCCTCATTAGTTTAACGCTTGAACCCCAAAACTTTTAAAGAGTACCTTTTCCTTTAAATCTGACCACCGACAGCAAATGTTTCCTTTTTTCATCATTGATGGGTCATAAACACTTCATCTGCCTCTATCTCAATAAGATAGATAGATAGATAGATAGATAGATAGATAGATAGATAGATAGATAGATAGATAGATAGATAGATAGATAGATGTTTATTGATACACCCTTCTGCATGTAAAGCAGATGTGATAACTACTACACTATGGAACCTCTGTGACATGGCTATCCTTAACATGACTGGTGTATAAATGTGATCTGAACCATACTGTATAAATAATGGATTTAGCTCAGGTTCTGAAAAGTGAAACCAATGCAAAAGCAAAAGACATGAAGACGTCTTTCAGATAGGAGACGAAATGTCTTTGGAGCAGCTTCAACCAAGTCTTCAGTTCTGACAGTCATTATGGTTCTTGGAGATGCCCAACGCCAAGTCGGAACGACCATCAACCATTCTCACAGTAAACACCATTCAACCACTCCACAAAGGTAAAAAGTTGGGTTTCCCTGTTGTTGAATGAGAACTTAAGACGTCTTTCAGAGAAGAGACAAAACGTCTTTAGAGCACCTTTAAAGCAAGTCAGGTGGTAAGAGGACATAGTTCTCACTTCAGACCACAAGTCTGATTCCACTGGGAATTGAACCCACGACCTTCTGCTTGTAAAGCAGACGTGATAACTACTACACTATGGAACCTCTGACATACTGTCATCTTTAACATAATCATAACAATACAGTAAAAATAATGGCTTGAGGTGAGGTTCTGAAAAGACATGGGCTTATATTTCATTATTTGCATTCAATTCTTTCTAAAGACTTTAAATAACAATTGCCAGGTGGTACCAAAGCCATGGTTCTTACTTTAAAGCATAAGTCTGGTTCCACAGGGGATTGAACCAAGGACCTTCTGCGTGTAAAGCAGACGTGATAACTACTACACTACGGAACCTCTATAAAACTGTTGTCTTTAACATAATCGGAACCATACTGTAAATAAAATGGATGGAAGTCAAGTTCTAAAAGGTGAAACAAAAGCAAAAGCACTAAAAAAGTGTTTCAGATAGACGATATGTCTTTGGAGCAGGTTTTTGTGATTGTCAAGTGTCGTTCACTCCATTTTAAAGACTTTTCAAGGGACGCCTGCCAGGGGGTAAGAGGACATAGTTCTTACTTCAAACCATAAGTCTGGTTCCACTGGGGATTGAACCCAGGACCTTCTGCGTGTAAAGCAGACGTGATAACTACTACACTATGGAACCTCTACGATACGCTTTTTCTTTACATAACCTGCATATAAATGTGACCTGAACCATAGACTGTAGAATTAGCTGTACTGTAGCTCCGGTTCAAAAAACAATGCAATGGTGAACAAAGTGAAGTGAGGTTTCTTTTCAGCACTGTAGCCAGGCTGACGGATGGTCACAGCTCTACTGAGCCAAGTATTCCCAGAGCTCTTAGTAGTAACGACTTTATGAGATTTTTCAAAAAATTCTCCTGCTGTGCCTTGTAATGCCCACAGTGCCCTGCTATGCCATGAACTACTACAAAGAACTGCTACAAACTACTATTTTTTCTATTTTTGTTATTTCCACTCTTCATTCTAACCCCAACCGGCCCGTCAGACGCCGCCTACCAAGAGCCTGGGTCTGTCCGAGGTTTCTGCCTAAAAGGAAGTTTTTCCTCGCCACTGTCGCACTGTTGCTTGCTCTGGAGGAAACTACTAGAACTGTTGGGTCCTTGTAAATTCTGGAGTGTGGTCTAGACCTGCTCTGTCTGTACAGTGTCTCGAGATAACTCTTGTTATGAATTGATACTATAAATAAAATTGAATTGAATTGAATGTAGGTTGCCCATTGTTCATTTAGACTTGCCAGCAACATTGTTATAATGCAAACCTGCTTGAAAAACAGCCACAATTATTTTTAAAGACTTGGAACACACATGATATGACAGTGTCTGAAGTGTTCAGGCAAGTCAAATGGACAACTCATCTAGCAAAAAGTGCAACTTTACACCTGAACAGGGACTTGAACCCTGGACCCTCAGATTAAAAGTCTGATGCTCTACCGACTGAGCTACCCAGGCTTCTAAATTAAAAATCTGTGGAAAAAACAATCTCCTGAACTGAAAATAGCGAGCACTTCATACATATCCCAGAATCAAGCTGTTGCCTTACCAGGGACTTGAGCTGTGGTATTCCTTTTTGCTCAAAACGTTGATAGCCTAATGCAATTTTATGGCTACAGACAAATAAACTTAACTGCTAGTGGGTACAATAAAACAACTCTCCCTCTGGTTCTGCTTCCTCTTGACGGGCCTTCCTCTTGGCCACCAGAAGTTCTTGTATCTCAAAGGCATATGAGGTTGCATACAGATGGAGAGAAGGAGGAGGAGAGAGGTACCTAGTGCATCATGGGAAGTCCACCGGTAGTCTAGGCCTATAGCAGCACAACTAAGGGATGGTTCAGGACTCACCCAAGCCAGCCCTACCTATAGGATTTATCAAAGAGGAAAGTCTTAAGCCTACTCTTACATGTGGAGATGGTGTCTGCCTCCTGAACCCAAACTGGAACCTGGTTCCACAGGAGAGGAACGCTCTGGCTCCCATTCTACTTTTGGAAAACTTGTTCTTGACTTGCCTTCTCCCACATCCTCTGAATGCTTAGCTATCTAAATTACTTAAGTTGGCCAATAATTGTTGCTTTTTCATCTTCGTTGTGATTGTTGTGCGCCTTCAATATCATATCATATCAATATTATGTGGATATTATGAAAGAAACTGTCAAGCACAGGAGCACTACAGAGGCGGAGACTGCCTTAAAGATGCGTCAGATGGAGATACAGGCTGGGTTGGGAGTTGCCCGTAACGTATCCACTGCCGGCGCGCATTCTCGCAGTTCTGTCAGTTTTGACGTGAGTAAGCACATTTCGCTGGTGCCAGTTTTCCGTGAGTCCGAGGTGGAAGCGTACTTTGGTGCATTTGAGCGTATTGCTGCTGCTCTACAGTGGCCTAAAGATGTGTGGGCTATCTTATTGCAGTGTAAGTTAGTGGGTAAAGCTCAAGAGGCCTGTTCCTCTATGTCTGTGGAGGACGGGCTGGCTTATGAAAAAGTAAAGAGTGCTATCCTGCAAGCATATGAGCTGGTGCCTGAGGCCTACAGACAGCGTTTCCGCAGTCTTAGGAAAAGCCAGAGCCAGTCGTATGTAGACTTTGCTAGAGAGAAAGGGATTCTTTTTGACAGGTGGTGTGCAGCGTGTAAGGTTGCCGATCTGTCTGCTTTGCTTGAGCTAATGTTGCTAGAAGAGTTTAAAAACTGCGTACCTGAGCGTACTACTGTGTATTAAAATGAGCAGAAAGTTTCCACCCTACAGCAAGCTGCTATTCTAGCTGATGAGTTTACACTTACTCATAAGGTTGTTTTTAGCAAACGTTTTTAGCACCCATGGTGCAGATCTTCCAGTGTATTATGACAGCGCTCCTTTGCGTCCAAGGTCTGACATACTATGCTTCTTCTGTCGCAAGTCCGGTCATTTGATTGCTAACTGCGACGCTTGGAAGCGGAAGCAGCAAGGGTCGTATCAAAAACAGCTGAAGGGTGTGGGTTTGATTAAAACTTCTCCCAGAGTCCAATCCTTGGAATCTGTGGCTCTTGTGATGCCTGATGACTGTTTTAATCCTTTTATCTTTAATGGTTTAATGGTTTAAGTGTCTCTTTCAGGGAAATCTGAGGAAAAGCATCCAGTGACAATACCGCGAGACACGGCTTGTTCACGGTCACTGATCCTGTCTGATGTTCTGCTGCTGGGACCTAGCTTAAGCATGTGTGCAGTTGTGAAGGGCATTGAAATGG
This sequence comes from Etheostoma spectabile, assembly GCF_008692095.1. NCBI lineage: Eukaryota > Metazoa > Chordata > Actinopteri > Perciformes > Percidae > Etheostoma > Etheostoma spectabile. Next base: position 75,161 of record NW_022604368.1, read on the forward strand.
GTTTTGTGCCAGCACCGCTGTATCAGGTTCATGTACAGTCAGACCTAGTGACAGGGTTTTTTACAGGAGGCGCCCGGTCACGATTCCCTATCGAAGGCGTTGACTTTATCATGGAGAATAGAATGATATTGCAGGGGGGAAAGTTTATCCTGTTCCTGAGGTGGTGTACACTCCAATTCCTGAGTCAGAAAGTGATGAGCTAGCTCGAGAACATCCTCATGTGTTTGTAGCTAGTGTTACCACTAGAGCGCAGGCTCATAAGCAGACTCAAGAGGTCAGTTTGTCTGACTCCTTGTTTGCTTCTGTACTTTCTGGGGAAGGTGTGACCTCTGGTGGTTCGGTAAGCTGTACTTCAGGTGAGCCTGGTGAAAAGGCTAATGCTGCTGCACCCTTGCCGCTTACTCGGGAGGCTCTCATTAAAGCTCTGAGAAATGATCCCTCGCTGGATAAGTGTTGGAAGTCAGTGTTCAACATGACTGAGTGTAATGGTCAACTGCCTTTATTTGTGGAAAATGGTGTGTTGATGCGGAGGTGGTTCTCACGGAAAGGGTGGGTGGCGACCGATTCTGAGGAGGATTGGGGGGTGGTTTTTCAGGTAGTAATCCCTGTTGACTGTCGGCAGCATGTTTTAGCGCTGGCTCACGAGCACCTATGGTCAGGTCACTTGGGCATCAGTAAAACCTATGATCGTGTCTTTAGGCAGTTCTTTTGGCCAGGAATGAAGGCAGACGTAGTGCGCTTCTGTCAAACCTGCAGTACTTGCCAGATGGTAGGTAAGCCTGATCAGCCTGTGCCCCCCGCGCCGCTGCGGCCTATTCCGGCTGTTGGTGAACCTTTTGAGCATGTTTTAGTCGACTGCGTAGGCCCATTGCCCAAAGCTAAGTCTGGAAATCAATTTTTGCTTACCATGATGTGTATCTCTACCCGTTTCCCTGAGGCCATTCCTTTGCGCAAGATAACCGCTAAAGCAGTCACTAAAGCACTGATTAAGTTCTTTACAACTTACAGTCTACCAAAGACCATACAGTCTGATCAGGGAACAAATTTCTTGTCCAGGATTTTCAAGGAGACTCTCCAGTCCCTCGGTGTCCAGTGCTTATCATCCTGAGTAGCAGGGTGCACTTGAGCGCTGGCACCAGACTTTGAAATCCATGCTGAAGAAGTACTGTTATGAGACTGGGAATGACTGGGATGAGGGTGTGCCTTTTGTTCTCTTTGCTGTCCGTAATGCAAAGCAAGAATCTCTAGGGTTTAGTCCCGCAGAGCTAGTGTTCGGTCACAATGTGCGTGGCCCATTGAAGGTGTTGAAGGAGAAATTAGTGGGTGATAACTCTGGTTGAAAGAACGTGTTGGATTTTGTATCTTGCTGTAGAGAAGGTCTGCACCATGCTACACGTTTGGCCATGGAGTCACTCTCGTCATCGCAGGGTAACATTAAGAGACGCTTCGACAAGAAGGCAGTCAAGAGACAGTTTGCCGCTGGGGATAAGGTGTTGGTCTTGCTGCCCACAACAGGCTCTGCTCTTGCCACCCGGTTCTCAGGTCCGTATGTGGTGGAAGCCAAAGTTTCCAATACCGATTATGTTATCCGTACGCCTGAGCGTAGACGGAAGACCCGCTTATGTCATATTAACATGCTGAAATCTTTTCATCCCAGAGGGGCTGACCTGAAAAGGCCAGAGACGACGCCAGACGTTGCTGTGGTAGGGGTTTCTTCTCTTGTTGGTGGCACTCAACCGGTGTTGGAGGCAGACTTGATGACACCCTGTGAAAGTCATCTGTGTGGTAGGCTAGCTAACTCTGAGTTCTTGTCCAAACTTGACCAGCAGCTGTCCTACCTCCCAGTGCCTCACAAACAGGATGTGATCGGCCTGCTCGGCAGGTATACTAGTATATTAAAGGATGTACCCTCACGCACAGGTGTGCTGGAGCATGACCTTAACGTGGGTAATGCTGCTCCCATTAAACAGCATGCAAAAAAGGGAGGCCATGAGGAAAGAAGTCAGCTACTTGGTAGAGAATGGTCTTGCCAAGCCCAGCTATAGTCTTTGGAGTTCATCCTGCTTGTTGGCGCCTAAACCCGACGGCAGTCCTCGCTTCTGTACGGACTTTCGTAAAGTAAACGCTTTTACCGTGTCAGATTCCTTTCCTTTGCCCCGTATGGATGATTGTGTTGACAGGGTTGGACCAGCTGTGTGTATTTCAAAGCTTGATCTTCTCAAAAGATACTGGCAGGTTCCTTTGACACAGCGGGCTTCTGATTTCTCTGCTTTTGTCACTCCTGATGCTTTTATGCAGTACACTGTGATGCCGTTTGGCATGAAGAACACACCTGCCACTTTTCAGCGCCTGATGCAGCGTGTGTTAGGGGATGTACCTAACTGCAGTGTGTATCTGGATGATGTGGTGGCATCTGCCAACGGTTGGCGGGCGCCTCCCTTACCCTTAACTTGGCCAAGTGTGAGTTTGGTAAGGCCACTGTCACTTACCTTGGTAAGCAGGTTGGCCAGGGGCAGGTTCGGCCTGTGGATGCTAAGGTAGCTGCGGTTGTCTCTCTACCAGTGCCCAGCACTAGACGTGAACTAAGGCGTTTCTTAGGCATGACAGGTTACTATCGCTGTTTCTGCAAGAACTTCTCTGTAGTGGTTGCTCCTCTGACCAGGTTGTGTAGTCCTGTGGTTCCTTTCGTGTGGAATGATGAGTGCAACCATGCTTTTACCTCTGCTAAGTCTCTCCTCTGTAGTGCTCCTGTGCTGGCTGTTCCTGACCTTGCTCGACCTTTCCAGCTTGAGGTGGATGCCAGTGCCACTGGAGCTGGTGTTGTGCTGTTGCAGGAAGATGTACAACAGCAATCAGCGCTTGATGCGCTGGGCACTTCTGGCATGTTGAGGAGTCACCTGGTTGTTAATGTAACTTGAAGGAGCTCCACATTTGACAGTATTGACTGGAAGTGATAGGCTTGAGTTACATGGGGGATACACACTTTGCATTGAGTCTCGTAATCACCATAAAAATTAAGTATCACTGAAATTTGAACTTGTGTTGCTGCAGTCAGAGTATACAGTGCTCATCCTGAATGGGCCAGTATAGTACATCAGAACTGCTTCTTGAATGGTCTATTAGCTTTGTAACCCCCCATTCCCCACAGCTTTCAATTGTCAGATATGGGTGGGGGAGTGGGCAGTGTGTCCAAACCTTTCTGTGTAAAAAACACAACTAAAGAAGTTTCTTGGATGAGAGACAAAACTTCTGCGGAGGACCTTTTTACCAAGTCCTGTTGCCCTTCAAGGTTCAAGGAGTCTTTATTATCCCCGGGGGGCAATTTGTTGTGCAGCAGCATGTAACTTAAATAACACACAGGTTATTCAATACAACAGCCATACATCTAAAAACAAAATAAATATGTACTACACGGAAGTCCACACCTCACGTTGACTTATTAAGGAAGCCTATAGCAGCAGGGACAAAAGAGTTTTTGTGTCTGTTTGTCCTGCATTTAGGCTTTAGACCGAATCTGCGGCCAGACAGCAACAAGATGAAGCAGCTGTTCAGGGGGTGACTAGGGTCGGCCAGGACTGATTGGGCCTTCTTGAGGGACCTTGTCTCATATACAGAGCTTAAGTCAGTCAGAGGGTTGTGAGAAATCTTGCCACACACGTTAACTACATATTGCAGCCTGTTCTTGTTTTTAAGCGTTGGGGCAACGTTGTTAAAAACTGACAGCTCCACACTAAAATCATGAATATTAAAACAGTTCAGCTCATTTGAGAGGGCAAGGTGTGACATGCCATTGGTGGGGAACAGACACTTCTTAGGCTGCATCCCCATCATTGCTTTCACACCCTCCCATGCAGGACGTGAGTGGCCTGTGCTCAGCATGTTCTCAACTTTGTTCCTTATAATTAAGTTTTGCAAGCTTAAGTTCCTTTTAGCTTGTTTTTGAAGTACTCTGTATTGAGTCATGTTACCTTGGATGAAGCTAATATTTCATTCATTAATTATGCTTTTGACAGATTTGGAGACCCATGGTATATTATTTGGACATATGGAGATGGATTTACGAGGGATGACTAAGTCCTCACAGAAGGGGATGTATGCAGAAACAGTCTCTTTGAGCTCATCAATGTCCTTACATTTGTTTTTGAATAGATCCCAGTCAGTGCAGCAGTAGCATTCCTGTAGACACTGCATCGAGTCCTCTGACCAAACCGGAACTAACTTTTGTTTTGGCTTGTTTCTCTTGAGGGACGGTTTGTAAGACGGAACCAAATGAACAGAGTTGTGGTCAGACATGCCGAGTAGAGATCTGCTGTTGTGATACGCATCTTTGACGGATCCATAACAGTTTGCCACCCTGGTGACTTACTTCCATGTCTCCATGAACGCCCATATTTGTGGGCTGACAGTTGAGAAACCTTCCCTTGTTTACTATGACATGGATGACTGAGAACCCACTATATCATGACATGTTTAATTCACTATCTAATAATTTTTTAAACAGGTCCTACTGAAACCCTGTTGGAGCTGTCAGGATGGCCGAGCGGTCCAAGGCGCTGCGTTCAGGTCGCAGTCTCCACTGGAGGCGTGGGTTCAAATCCCACTTCTGACAACTAGTGTTTTCATCTGGAACTAACGTCTGAGACATGATATTGGGAATAAAGAACTTAGAAATTACTTTTATTTAAGAAGACATGAATCTGCGCAAGAAACGCAATTGCAAGTTAAGCTTTTTTGTGAGCATCTTTATTGTCAACAGATGTAAAGTTACCATGGGTTTGTACACAGTAGACATATCTACTGCTGTATTCACTGTCTGTGGCAAGTCCTTCAAAACCTGTTCTTGACTTGCTTTTTCCCACATCCTCTGGATGCTTAACTAACTAAATGATTTAAGTTGGCCAATAATTTTTGCTTTTTCATCTTTGTTGTGATTGTTGTGTGCCTTCAATAGCACACATGTGGATATCATGAAAGAAACTGTCTAGCATACCCCTGCAACACTTCTAAAGGTTCCATGGTGCAATGGTTAGCACTCTAGACTCTGAATCCAGCAATCTGAGTTCAAATTGCAGTGGAACCTGTTTTTAAGTTTTATGTCTCCATTAGCTTAAGTTAAGTGTAATGTCTTGTTTGTGTTGTAGTATGGAACCATTTTCCTGTCTTTTATGTATTATGAAACTTATTTCCCTGGAAGAAGATTTATTGTAGCTCAATGGGATTGTTCCTGGTTAAATAAAGGTTAAATAAAAATAAAATGAATCTGTAATATGTCCAAACATTCCTCTCTTCATTACCGACATACTGGAAGTCGGCCATGTTTAATTGGATGTTCTCCAGTTATTGTTGTTTGGTAGATTAATATTATATTTTCCTACTTTGGGGACTTTTCATTTCATATTCTTTGTCTGACATTTTCTATTCCCTGTTTGTATTTTCTGTGACTGCATGTGGTTTTAAATCTGTTGGAGTTTCTTCAGACTAAAGCAAAGACACTGATGATGTCATCCAAAGGAATCATAAAGGACAGCAACCTGTTTCCAGAGGACACTAAAGAATGACGGAGCAGCAGGAAACAGAGCAGCTCAAATAGCAAACAGCTGATTTATTCATCTGACTCGTAGAATAACGCCAATGATTGACTTGTTTTAAATGTCTGGGAATGTGGAACAGCTCCATGCTGACTACCTGAAATAAAACAAGGCCACATGCTGATTATTGGGGACTTGATTTGATGGATTTATTCTTCCTGTTGTGTCTCTGTTTAAACTCCTAATTTAAAGGTAAAGTCAGGGTCCACTAAAGGTTGTGTTGTTGTTGCTGACAGACTCAGATTATTATTCTAAGTGTGTGACAACATTATGGGATGGATCCCTGCAGAGATAGACCTGTTAGTTAAAGAGGAACATCCTTTTAGTTTAGATCCTTTAGTTTCCAACCAGACCAGATCGGTGATTGTAGGAACAGTGGAAAGATGAACCAAGACGGCTTTTCATATATATATTTTCTTTTTCTTTTGACTATAGTTGTGTTTGTTATTAACAGAAATCAACCTGTCGACAAGAAGCTTCTTTTTTCATGTTCAGGAGAAGGCCTGTTTCCAGCCAGACTATGAATTGATTCCTGAAATCCCTGTTATTAATATCTAGTCAGTCCCATATGGTTCTAGTGCAGGGGTCGGCAACCTTTACCACTCAAAGAGCCATTTGGACCAGTTTCACACAGTAAAGAAAACACTGGGAGCCACAAAACCCTTTTAAAATTTAAAATGAAATAACACTGTATATAACACATTTGTGCTATGTATAAACAAACTAAACTGTGTTACATTTATGAAATCAATGAACGACTGCAGAGAAAATGAAATAACATTTCTGCATGCAACAAATCATTTTTAACTCCGAAAAAAAACAAAAAACGTTGGGTTAACGGTTTGGTAAAATAGGGCTAGCACTGTCAACTTGGCTAAAATGGCAAAACCTCCACAGGTCCTCAGGGTAAAGGACACACAGGGCAGCGCATCCTTTACCCTGAAGAGCTGTGTTCAGGTGTTCAGGTGCGCTGTCATGTCTACGAGACCCAGCCACTCTGGTTGTTCCCGGCTCGTCCAGTAACGAACGGAACTGACGGGGAATTAAACCTTTCGCCATTAATTTGCTCAGAATCTGAATGACAACATTCATGACTTCTGTGCATTCCGGAGGAAATGTTTGAGCACACAGGTCTTCTTGGTGCAGGATGCAGTGAAAAGTCAGCAACTTCCTGTCCAGCAACTTCTGCAGCAAAGCCACAAAGCCGTTATTCGCACCTGTCATACCCGGTGCTCCGTCTGTACCACTGACACCGGGGGGGGGGGTTATTCCTCTTGCTCTTAAACAATTCAAGACAGCCTCACAGACCCCCCCCCCCCCCATGTTTGGCCTTTAAGTGGTATCAACTGGATCATTTTTACTTGTGGCCCAGTTGAGTTTACATACTGGCAGAACAGCGCAATTTGTTCAATATCACCTTAGTCTTCAGATTCATCACAGGCAGTTGAGGAGGCCACAGGCCACAGCTGAAATGATGTCTTTAATTTGCTGTACAAACTAAAATAAAATACATTTTAATTAAATATTCATTAAGTATTTTTTAAAAGCTGAGCCGCATCAGAGGGATCAAAGAGCCGCATGCGGCTCCGGAACCGCAGGTTGCCAACCCCTGACTTAACTGTACTAAAATGGCCCCCACAGTCACCAGATCTCAGCCCAATAGAGCATCTTTGGGATGTGGTGGAACGGGAGCTTCGTGCCCTGGATGTGCATCCCAAAAATCTCCATTAACTGCAAGATGCTATCCTATCAATATGGGCCAACATTTCTAAAGAATGCTTTCAGCACCTTGTTGAATCATAAAGTTTATAGTAAGGGCATAGAATTGAATATTCCCAGAAATGCTTGTTACTAACCTAGCTCTGGGAGTCACTCCCCGGAGTCCTCATGTTCTTTTTTCCCCAGCATGTTCCCTTGGATCTGGAGGCTCCAAAATCATGGTAGCAGCTGTCGCCATGGTCCCGCTACACGTTTTGCGATGCCATGTTCATCTGCTACACTCTGTGGTGCCCTGCTACGTCCTGCTGTGCCTTGTGATGCCGCACAGTGCCCTGCTATGCCATGAACTACTACAAAGAACTGCTACAAACTACTATTTTTTCTAAACCCAACAGGCCCGTCAGACTCCACCTACCAACAAAGGTAACCACATGGTGGAGGCCCAGCCATTGTTTTGATGCACCATAGTCTTATTCCACATAAAGTGTGTGGGGGTATAGCTCAGTGGTAGAGCATTTGACTGCAGATCAAGAGGTCCCCAGTTCAAATCTGGGTGCCCCCTGCAAGAATGTTTGTACCCTATCATATATATGATAGTTCTTGTTGTTGATGATACTTGAAAAAAGCATGCATGTAACTAATGTTGCTTCTTTCCAGAAACCCTTGTGCTTTCTCCCTTGTCAGATTTCCTTGGATTGTGGTGGCACCTGAGTAGTGGATGCAGCTGCTGCCATGGTCCTGCTAGACGCCCTGTACTATTACTGCTACTATTATTAGTAATAGTTCTTTCTACCTTTACTGCTGCCATAATTACCACCGGTCATCTTTTCAATCCATTCTCTCTCTCTCTCTCCTCTCTCTCTCTCACAACTTTTGTGTAAGAACTGTCCATGAGCCAGTTTTAGTCTGAGGTTTCTGCCTGTTAAAAAGACATTTTTCCTCGTACAGTGAGGAAAAAGTATTTGAACACCCTGCTATTTTGCAAGTTGGATTCTCAAATAAATAGCTGATGCAATAGCTGCTACCATGGTCTAAAGCTGATATAGTTAGCAAAGAAACAAGCAATTAGCTGCTACAAGCCAGGCTACAGCTAATACAGTTAGCTCAAGAATCAAGCAGAAAGCTGCTACCATTAGATTTACTTGATATATTGCTGCAAGAAGATTGCTTTAGCGCACTATCCTGCAGTGGCAAATTGCTTTAGATTTACTAAATATCTGGGTAAAAATAAGCTGTATTCACTAATATAAAATAAACTACATTAACTAATATTTTACCACATTGTTGCCTAATTCAACACATTCACACTGTGTTTCTTATTTATCCTTACCTAAATTATTGTTTAATTTAAGTTTTAATTGGTTTAAATTTGCTTTAAATCTATTCAATTATATTGAATGTCACTTTGTTGCCATAATTCTTCTATGTATAATATACTCAATATCAGGCCTTCTTGGTGCCACAGGTAACTTAAATTTGGTTATAAATCATGATTCATAATAAGAACAGCAGGTAAACATTGTCAATTTCTTTCAAAACAGGTTTATCTAACATTTTGTTAGTGCAAGATGCCAAAATACAACAATAAAACACGGAGAGAGGCTATAAAAGGCAGAAGAAACCATGTATGTGTACAGTAGGGACACAATGTAATGGCATTTGGAATTCTTGTTAATAAAGGTTTAATCATTCAATGGGGTTTCATCAATTATCCACAGTGTTTTTTTATGTGATTTAAGGTTAAGTTTGTTAGTGCATTTCAATTAATCTTACATTTTCTTTGATGTGCCATTGAAATTGTCAGGGCCGTTAACTTTTTCTAACAGCTAAAAGTAATAATTAATATCACATGGAGTCTGGGATAAGGTCAAGTAATTCCATTAGCCTTACTGCTTTACTTTTTGCTAAAATATGACTCACTTAAACAATCACAACAATTTCTTCAAATTCCTCATTAACACAAGTCAAATTTGCATCCCTGGTGTACACAGAGGCATCACAATGTACAGTAACAGCTGCCTATGGCAAAATAATATAACACAATAAAAACACAATGCCAGTCCCGTAAAATAAGTATGGCTGGTTGATATTTCTAAAATTTTGCACTGAAAATCAATATTTTTCAGTTACTTAACAGTGGAAAAAGAAAATGTCCAAACTTTCATCAAGTGGAAGCAAGTATAGAACAATCAGGGCAGAGTACACAATTTTTATGGTGTCTTCATGTTTATTTGGTCACTTTTATGAAGAGTAAAGTAATCTTCAAATTCCAAAGATCTCCTTAAGTAAACGTTTGCAGTTCCTCCACATTGAGTGGGGAACCACGTGACAGTTTTGACAGGGACCTAACTGTTCCCTTTCATTCTGCCAGGGTCCCTTTTCTTAAGCTAGTAGCTTATTCTTGAGGCTGTTCACTTTTGGTGACAACTTTAAACAATCCAGCTCAAGGAGGAGTTTCTGGAAGACTTCAAGCATGTACCTGAGCTCCTTGGGATAGGCAAGATTCAATTCAAAGCCAATGACAAAAGAGCAGGCCTTCAGTGGAGCAGTGAGAACCAATGTCATCAGGACCCTCTGGCGTAGTAGTCTTGATGTTGTAGATTTTAGATGTGTCGACACACCGTCTTCATCAGCGTCCTGAACAAGCAAGAACATTGGCTATGTCAGACCGTATCGTTGAAGGAGAAAGTTCTAATTGAACAACTCCCAGATTGTTTTCAAACCTGGGGCTATCATGGCTGTTGCACATGATGCACTTCAGTTACGTAGAAAAATTTGAGATAATGGCAGAATTTTGTAAATCAAATCATTCAATTGCTACAGAAATTAAACTCTCCCAGACCTTGTCTGTGCACTTTGTGGAACGAATCAGATATGTCCAAGCACTATTTTGCAAGTCTCAAATATGTGCCATTAGTTAGTTAGAGTGATAATGTATACTCAGTGGTCACTTTAAATTCATGCATTTGTACAATTTAATGCAGTTCAATACAATTGTTCTGCCAAAATGTTTCCTTATGATGGCTATAATGTTTAGTGTTTGTTGACATGGTCAGAGGTGTTAATAATACACAAGTTTTAGCGTTGAGCTTATTATTATCATCAGAAGACTAATCGTAGGTGTTACTAATATTCCAACCCCACATGTATGTAAATATGCAGTACAAAGAAGTACAAACACACTTCAGTACAACGCCATCCAGTATAGCAATGCTTTTAGCTATGACCTCAACAATAAACATACAATGTACACCTTTCTGACCATGTCCAAAAAATTATATAAACCTGAATAATTATGTATATAATAAAGTGACTAATGAGTGTACACTAACAATTTTTTTAAATGTTAGCTATTATTTCATTCTCTTTATCTGAGAGAAACACAAGCTAACATTGCCTCCTGGAGATTAAGGGAATAAATTCATTATATCCAGCAGTTTGATTACAAAAATAATCTACAAACATAATAATTATTAAGGGTACCTTGAGTAGGATGGCCTGCAACCTGGACCCCATGGTTCCACCTTTGGAGTGGAAGATGTTCAGAAGCCTCGGAGTGTTCTATTCTTTTTGTTGTCTTCAGTGGCTCTTCAAGGTACATCTCAGTTTTCGTACGCAAACCCTGGAATGGGGAACTGCTTTTGACATGTTCTGTAGTATTTCGCCTAGGCAGGATAATGGTGTCCTGTGATGAAGACGTTCCAGCAGAAGACTCTGCAGAAGATGCAGAGTCACAGTCTGTTGACTGTTGATCAAAGGAACTGCCCAAACTTTCATCAAGTGGAAGCAAGTTAAGGATAATTGGATCAGTATGAAGAATCTTTATGGTGTCTTTTTGTTTAATTTGATCACTTGTATGAAGAGTAAAGTAATCTTCAAATTCTGAGTCCAAATACTGAAGATTGAACTCCTCAGAAATTCCAAAGGTCTTCTTACCAACAGTTTGTAGCTCCTCCACAGTGGGTGGGATTCCTGATGGAAGGACCAACTTCTCAACTCGGTCACTAAGTATTACTCTGAGCTTTGCCTCCATCTCTGCCTGATTGCAAGAATATGAAAAGATAAAAGTTCACTAGCAAGCAAAAACTTAAAATTACACTAGATTTAACAATAAAATGTAATTAAGAGCCTGGTGTGTGCCACCAGAATAAACAGACGCTATTCCAATAAAAGTAGTTAGTCTGTGAGATGACCAACCACCATGATAACACCTACCTATATAATGAACTATACTTCCAGTAAGTAGGCCTACCAAACTGCATTAAATAACACAGTAGCCTCTGACAAACAGTGACACTAGGCAGATACACTTACAGGACATTTAGCCTACTACCATACAATATGGCAAATCATAAAAACTGTGGTTTGCAGCAGTAATTATTAAAGTTTGGGAACACTGAAAGGGGAAGTTTGGGGTCCCCTACTGGAGCTGCTGCCCCGCGACCCGATACCGGATAAGCGGATCGAAGATGGATGGAACACTGAAACATGTAGTATGCAAATAAGAATGAAGAGAGAACCTGACAAAAAGATTACTAATATCCAGTGATGTGACGTTTTTATTATTTGTCTTTTAAGCCTACAAGGTTGACTTCACTTCCACCCATAAGTGGTTGAAAAATTATCGGGCAAATAATTTACAAATGATTGATAAATGTACATATCCTTTTTTCGTGTGAATTACGGTCTTTACATTTTTTTTCAGACCCAGGGGGATCCATATCATAATAAAAACAAACACAAAGAAGGGTCATTGCCTAAATTAGTGATTTCCTTGTTTTTTTGGAGACACGTTGTTGACACAATTTTAATATACGGAGAATGACATGCTATTGTGTTAAGTCTGCTGTTGCAAACAGACGGACAAAACCTCTATGGCACCGCAAATCCGGCACCTTGCTCTGATTTACTGACCTCAGACGCAGCTTGACTAAGTTGACTGCCTACTCCAGACAGACTGAAAAAGTTTATGCCATCTCCCGTTGGCTCATCATTGTATGTTACAGTGAACTGAGACATGAAACTGCTCGGCTAACATTACTTAACATGGAGCCACCCTCCAGAGCGCAAGCAAACACGGTACCAGATAGACGTTAGCTAATTTAGCGTGTTAGGGCAGAGGAGGGGTGGAGGCCAGGCCAATGCCAGGAAAATTGGCACAAGTAGATTACGTTACCTTGTATCTTAAAGGCCATTATCTTTAACGTTATACTTGGAAAATTCACTTGAAATTGTGATATTTAACCGACTACTTTTTCAGTCATTGCCACGCGTTTAGTCATTAGTCAGAATCACTGTAACGTTAGGCTAACATATCTTTATTTTTCTTTCAACCAGTAAAGTTGGACTGTTGAGTAACATGCAGCAATGCAAAACAATGTTCAACTGGACTGTGTGGGAAAATAATACAATGACTGAGGTGGTGATGAACAGGGCACTCAGGAACGGCCACGTAAAAGCTGGCTAAAGTATATACTGAATTAACCAAGAAGAAATAAGAGTGTGTGTATGTGTGACATATTATACATTATGCTTTGCAGCTGGGTTACAGCTAGGAGGAGAGAACAGACAGGGCTATCTTAGTCAGATATGCTACAGTGAGCACGGGAGGAGGAGATGGTGAGGCCAAGGACACTGAAGTTCAGGACGGTCTGATAACTCAGAGAACAGGACATACAAACTAAGGAGGGAGTGAACATAGCTGTCTGGTGAGGTAAATGATAACTGAAAATAATAAGAAAAAAGAGGGAAGAGGCAGAGCAGAGAGTGTAACCCAGCAACAGTATAGCTGACCAATCAGGCCCCACAAGGGGAACAATATAACCTGAGCACAATATTGTTTAAGTGCCTTTTGGGGGACCTCTGTACTAGACAAGTCTCCATCAGGTCCGTGCACGTGTAACTGCTCGGAAACGCATTTCATCTGTTGACCACAAGAATAAACGCTGTGTGTTAATACATCATGGAGTCAGTTGTCAGTTTATAGAAGGATTTCTCCAACAAATTTGGTGACCCCCGACGTGATAACGTAATTGGACAGGGGAATCCAACTGGACCTTGGCATTGTGTCCACGGTCCGGTTCAGCTCAGCCACCGGACTGACATCCCGCAGCCCGTGAAGGGGCTGAGCGGCGATACTGCGACTCGTTGGTGTGATCACTGAGAGCTCTCAACAAAAAAGGTAAGCAGAAGCCTGTTTAAAATCAAAATTCTGTTATTGGCTGAAAACTAAATTGATGTGATCACATTTCAACTGTCGTAAGTGTGTTTAAGCGAAAGTATTGATTGAATGTGCTGTAATTAAAGGGATATAAACAGATGAAATGTTGGGGCATGTGATGTGATTAAACAGAGAAAAACAACTAGAGAGTTGTAAGAGAATTGTTGAATAATACGGGTGGCGGTAGGAGAGGAAAAGGGACAAATAGTCAGAGGAAAATACGTCCAGATGGTTGACGAGGTAGGAGACTGCTAAGGACAGATAGTTCAGATGAGTGATTGTGATTGCCACCCTTGGTTCTGTGTGAACATCCTGAAAAAGAGTTGCAGTTAACAGATTGTCATTGTAATATTACGAGTCCACCGCGAGTGTATTTGTGCGAAGGAGTGAGAGGTCACTTTTTAAGTTGTAAAGATTATAGAGATGTACATAAAAAGGCTCTAGATGGAGTCTTAATGAAAAAGTTGTTCGTTGTTGCATGTGTGATTTTTGTTGTGGTTTGGCTTGTTGGATTTTTTCTCACTGCTTATTTGTTGTAAAATGACGACCCTTATGGTAAAGTGTTAGTAGGGGCAGTGAAAAAGTATGGCAGTAAAGGAGAGGAGAAAGTAGCAAAAGAGATTGTGAAAGAATGGGAGAGGGAGGAGGATGGATTGAGGGAGAAGGGGCGCCGTCCCCGGAGAAAGTGAATGAAATAGTGAAGTATGAAAAAAGTAAGTTGGAGTATGCGGAAAGGCAGGCAGAGGAGGAAAGAAAAGAAAATGGTTTAAATTGACTAAACCAAAGCAGAAGGAGTATGAAGCGCAGAAAGAGAAATATGGGGTGGGGTGGGGTTGAAAATGACAAATGCAATACAGAAACAATTGGGATTGACAAAACAAGATGACAAAAGTTCACCAAAAACTGAGACAGAAGCTGAACAGAATAAAACGCTAGCGCAGAGAAAACCCCGCTGCCCGCTGAGGCGCCCCCGCCAACAAACCCTTTTTATCCAGATATAAGAAACCTAAGAATTTCCGCTCCACCGCCGCCGTATACAGGTCCAACGGCATCAAAACCCACAGTCCAAGCCCCAGTGGTAACTGCCCATTTACAGCCAAATGCATTACAAATAGACGTACCACAGGACCCATTGATACCGGCATTAGAGGGCCGCGTACAGGATTTAGAATGTTATCTAAATTAATGGTACAGTCAGCGCCAGGGGGCAAGCAGCGGCTCCACCACAACCAGCGGCTACAGTCCCAGGGCCCAAGCAAAGCTAGTACCCCATATTCAGCGTCTTTTTGCCAACAAAATCCAGAGCATTTTCACATGTCAGTAAAAGGACCCAGTCCACCTCACCATAGTACCCCACAAGACTCAGGAAGTAAGGAAGATAGCGAACAGTCAGACAGCAGCAGGGAAAGTGAGCAAACAGACAGAAGCTCCAGCTCTAGGGAAAGGACTAAAAACGACATAAACGCAGGCCCAGATCTAGATCACAAAGTCCTCAAGACGTTTTGTAGCAGGCACATTTAAAGGTAAATTTACCAACGAGGACCTGACGAAGTTATGCTGCGAAGATCAACTAGAATAAGGGAAAAACTTAACAAAGAGTTCAGAGAGATAAAAAAGCAGCAAGAGCAGCTGCGTCTAATAGTAAATGAGCTCAGTGAGGGAGAGCAGACGCGCCACACACCAGAGGCGGGGCTACAATGCCCACTCCGCCCAGTAGGAGGAGGAGGAGGACTGTTGATGTACACCCCTTACAGTTTTGGTGACTTAGATTCTCTGTGTGCAAAACTCCCCTCCCTGACAGGAGGGGCTGAGCATTTCCTCACAGCTTTCAATAGTCTTACAGCAGGAGTGCAGCTGGTTTGGGAGATCTCAGAGCAGTATTGGGTAGAGTAATGGGAGCAGATGAAGCTAGTGCTGCCCTCACCAGAGGGGGAGCTGGACCCACTGTTCCCGCATCAGTGCCTGCATCAGCAGTAACCCTGGCATTTGGGCTGAGCTGCACCGCATGTATCCCACAGTTGGGGATCATGCAGCATGGCATGATTTAAAAAGACTAAGTGATGAAAATTTGATGCCTATGCAGATAGAGCAAAAAAGATTTGGCAGCGTGCTATGAGGGAACCGTGGGACCAGTCCGCCGCCACGTGGCGCTGTTCCGCCATGGGGTACTAGGGGGATTACCCACAGCAGTTCAGACACAGTTAGGAGGGAGTAGTAGGCCTGCAAACAATGACCGATGCAACATGGGGCGAGAATGTGCGTCATTTCCTGTCAAAAACACCAAAAAGGAGCAGAGCAACAAGAAGATGAATTAAAAAGACTACAAACTCAATTGTTTAAGAAAACACTGGAAGAATTAAACAAGCCCAAGCCAGCAAAGCTAAACAAATGACAGTCTCACAGAACCCCAAACAGTCAGAAGCCCTCACAGGTGCAGACATGCTGTCTTTTCTGGGCCTCACAGGATACAGCCGCTCACATATCCTGACTATACCAACAGAACTCATCGCTGTCTCACCGCCCCCTCCTATGGACAACAGAGCCGAGGCCCCGCTTCTCTGACCTCAAAAGTGCCCTAGCAAGGGCAGAGACACTCACCTCCCCAGACTACTCACTCCCATTTCATATGGATGTTTCTGAAAACAATGGCTTTCTCAATGCCATTTTATTTCAGAAAAAGGGGGGAGACAGACATGTACTGATGTACCACTCATCAAGCGGGATACAGTCAGGAGCCTAGAATGGAATCAGTGGCAGCGGAGCGGCGCCACAAAAGACAAAGATGGGATATGGAGGTCTCATCAAGGAAAGATAGCAGCATCAGCCGAGATGTGCAGAATGTTGCTACCTGAGGCACACAGACCAACCCATGAAGGAAGAAAACAGACTCTCCTGAATCTGTCTGAGCTGTGGTGGCACCCAATTTGAGGGACATGGTGACAAATTTTTGTCAGGAATGCAGGGGTGTGTGGAGAGCATAATGTTCAGAAACCATACACCACACTAAAAGGAGCGTACCCAGTCCCCACAGCTGTTTTCAAGATATCAGTATAGATTATACTGATATGGGCGCAGGAAAATGTGGTAGGGGGAAAAAAGGTATCTTCTGGTGAGGGTAGACAGGTTCTCTAGGTGGGTAGTAGGAAGCCATTCCCACCGGAAAAAGAGGACGCAAAAAACAGTGGTGAAATGGCTCAAAACTGAAATCATCCCGAGGTATGGGGTCACCAGGCGAATAAGGTCAGATAATGGCACACATTTAACAACAAACTACTAGAAGTAGAACAGGCCCGGGAAATCACTCATGCCTTCGGATCAGTTTATCATCCACAGTCACAGGAATGGTGGAAAGAGCAAACCAGACATTGAAGGCTAAGATAGCTAAGGCATGTGCAGGGAAGCAAGTTAACATGGGGTAGAAGCGCTCCCATTGGCCCTCTATGGCTATGAGGTCCTCAGAAGGACGAGAAACACATTTGACCCCACACGAAATAATGACTGGGAGACAAACATGCAAGGACAGCACCCACTTCTCTTATGCAGAGGCATATATGTGTGGTAAAGAAGGGGTGGCTGCTTCTGTGGTCTTGACGCACTCCTCTGAAGGACTGGTACACACTCTGGGACTTTCTTCCCCGCATGTCACACTCGCAGTAGGATTTGGCCAGCAGGCCAGATCCCTGGGCCCTATGATAAAAGTGCACTAACATTTAAATGGCTCCACACTCCACACCTGGCCTTCTAAAAGCTGACACTGACGCTGAAGACATGTGGTGCTTTAAAGGGCCTCACACAACAGAGAAAACATTGCCTGAAGTTCTCCCACTCCCCAGAGAACATGGACTCCCCTGCACTGACCATCCAGCGCAGCTACCGCCTACTAACTCTTCCCCAGCATCTTCACTAACCGGCCGTTGTTTCCTAATGAGGACCCAGCAGGATATGCATGCATGTTGAACTTCACACACTCTAAGACAGCTTCCCGCAATTGTACTACCTAGCATCCCTCTTTCCCCAGGCTTTGAAAAACCAGGGTATTTTACCGCCATAAAGGGGGGAGGGTGCAAGATATCACTGTTTCAATCTCACCGGATCAAGCAAGCCCACAATCAAACTAGGTGATATACCCCAGACTGGTGCAACACAACTGTACAAAACAAAACAGCCTAGGCCCAGTGGCTAGAATAGGACTATTCTACTATTGTGGTGGTCTTAGGTTGTACTCCCAGATAAAGTTCCCAAATCAAACGTCAGGAGTTTGTGCTATGGTTAGATTAGCTATGCCATATCTTTGGTGGGGAGTAGAGTCCACTATACCCACCATAAGGCTGTGCAACTGACCGTAAAGAGAAGGCGCAGGGCCCGTAGTATGCAAGGCCCGGCTTTTGATCCATGGGGGGAACCCCAACCTATATAAACAGCATAGGAGTTCTAGGGTGTCCCGAATGAATACAAATTGGCAGATCAAATAGCCGCAGGATTTGAGAATATACCACTGCTTTCAGCCATCTTCCCCGTCACTCCCAGCAAAAATGTAGATAGGATAAATTTTGTGCATTATAATGTTTTACGCTTGAGCAATGCAACTAGGGATGCCATCGAAGCCTGGCCGGCCGACGGCCCCAACGTCCTCATGGCGCTCCAGAATAGGATGGCGCTGGACATGCTGTTGGCTGAAAAAGGAGGAGTCTGTTCCATGGTCGGAGAGATGTGCTGTACGGTCATCCCTAACAACACTGCCCCGGATGGGAAGGTCACCAGGGCTTTGAACCAACTTCGAGCCCTTTCCCAGGAGATGCATGACGCCTCAGGTGTATCAAATCCATTGGAGGGGGTGGATGACAACCTTTTTTGGCAAATGGAAGAATCTTATCACTGCTTGTTTGACATCTATTGCTGTTTTCTCGCTATTCTAGTTACTGTGGGTGTTGCTGTGTGCCCTGCCTGCGGACCATGACATCCCGGCTCATCACCACTGCCTTGTTCCAAAGAAAAAAGCGCCGCCTCCCTATTCCGCTGGGATGCTGCCATCTTCTCCCCCTTACTCACCATGCCCGAGGACGGGGAGGACGTTGAGGCACTGCAGTTAGTGTAAAGGTGTTCGCACCTAGTAGGTGCGAAAAGGGGGAATTTGTGGGAAAATAATACAATGACTGAGTGGTGGTGATGACAGGGCACTCAGGAACGGCCACGTAAAAGCTGGCTTAAAGTATATACTGAATTAACCAAAGACTAAATAAGAGTGTGTGTATGTGGACATATTATACATTATGCTTTGCAGCTGGTTTACAGCTAGGAGGGAGAGAACCAGACAGGGCTATTCTTAGTCAGATATGCTACAGTGAGCACGGGAGGAGGAGATGGTGAGGCCACAGGACACTGAAGTTCAGGACGGTCTGATAACTCAGAGAACAGGACATACAAACTAAGGAGGGAGGGAACATAGCTGTCTGGTGAGGTAAATGATAACTGAAATAATAAGGAAGAAAGAGGACGAGGCAGAGCAGAGAGTGTAACCCAGCAACAGTATAGCTGACCAATCAGGGCCCCACAAGGGGAACCAATATAACCCTGAGCACAATATTGTTTAAGTGCCTTTTGGGGGACCTCTGTACTAGACAAGTCTCCATCAGGTCCGTGCAGTGTAATGCCGCGGAAACGCATTTCATCTGTTGACCACAAGATATAAACGCTGTGTTACTACATTCATGGAGTCAGTTGTCAGTTTATAGAAGGATTTCTCCAACAAAAT
>NW_022604369.1:0-24336 GCF_008692095.1 Etheostoma spectabile
CAACTGGAAATGCTTTTGCTGAAGTAGCGATAAATGTTGATGAGGATGCATTGGAGATGATGATGACCATGGCAGCCACTGGGGGGACTCATAAGTCCACACCCAAACGGATGCTATTTACCAAACACATGAGTCCACTCCCCACTTCCCCCAACAAAACAGCCTTCATCATGACGTGATCTTCAACTGCAGTACCCATCGCATGCATTTGCACTGTGTCCCTCCCCATTGAATCCAACTTCCTACCAGCTTTTCCAATCACAACACCAGAACAACTCCCAGCCTTCTCCTTCCACACACCCGTCAACTCTACACCCCTCAACCCTAGTCCACTGCATCAGAACAGCTATCCATTTCCTCAAAGCAATTCTGAGGTCTTTAACAACAGCAGACTTCAGCAGTTCCTACACACAACAGAGGAGCTACAATGGCAAACAAATCCTAACAAGTCTTATCACGATAGGCTAGGGTATAAACGATGGAGAGGGAGCATGTAAGGTGCTTTCATAATGGTTTCTCGTCTTGTGAAAGCCTCCCTGTCCAATCTGCTGTGTCCACACACATCAGTAGAGACAGAGGACTGTTTTCCCCTTCTTCAGACTGTGATGCATTGTACAGCCACCTGGACTATGACTGCATTTCACACCTCATCAGAGTCTTCCGCTCCTCAAACCACCCAGCACATTCCCAAGTCAAACACAATCATACACCCCGACTCATTCATGGAACCAAAGGTTGTCCTCATCACTACAAGCCACCATCACAGCCTGAATCCAGGATTCTCTCCATTCAATTTAAGGTCTGATACCATACACCCCACAGCTCCCAGCCTATGTAAGTCCAAGTCCCTGGGAGACCTGACTTTCGAAGACATCATGAAACTCTCAGAGAAGTATCACATTATTAGTTGCAGTTTCATAATTTCTCATGTGAGAAGCAAAAGAGGATGCGTACCATGGGGAAGTAACTTTCCAATCACAGTCTTGTAATCCTCTTACTCAACAGCTACGTAAACTGGTTATGTCAGTTATGCCAGGAAGCAAAATCTCCACTGTCACAGCCGTGTGCAACCTGTGTCTCTTCTGTTGTTTCCAGGAATGTAGATGTTCCCCTCCACTCCTTTCCCGTCGCCAGAATGGCACTTTTTTTTTTATTGTTTCAGTGTTGCACCATTCTTTTTCTTTCTATTGTTGCTCATCGTAGGACTGTGATCATTTTCCTACCGATGCAAGAAAATATTGAAATATTGGATTTTAACAAATCTCATGTTTATATCATGTTTTACTCAAAATGCTAAACAGAACATACAAAAACGGACCTTGTAAAATCAATTGTTGTAAGTCACAACAGCCTCATCTTTCCCCATATGCCACCTTAAACACATGGGATGTAATTGCTCATGAAATTACTGTGTAATAGAATTGACATGTGGCACACCTGTTGCTCTGGGCATAACGTTCCCTATACTGGGTTTAACAGACTGGCACACTTTAAGGTATAGTGATTATTACAGTACAACATTCCTTAGAAATCTAAGCGGAAAGGACACAAAGTTGAATGATTTCTTTCATGTTTAATGTCCACTTTGCAGCTCACACACACACACACACACAACACACACACACCACACACACACACCACACACACACACACACACACACCACACACACACACACACACAACACACACACACTTCATACATGCTAATCACTTGTAAGCATTCAATTGTTTTTCCACCATCACTCTAGGGAGGAATAATTTGGGCTTGTGTGCTGCTTGTGTCATCGATTTTTCTTCCTTGAATAAGGCTTTGCCACCTATTATAAATACTCTCTACAACAATCCACTTGTGCAGAGTGGGGGGTGGTTTTGTTATAGTCAAGACTCCGTTTTCAGCTCCCCCCTACTATAAACCTTGTGATGTTATCTGTTTAAACCAAGTTAAACATGTTTCTGTTTACAATGTCCTCTCTATTTGCCAGTAACTGACATGAGGCTCTCATGTTACATTTGGATTTGGATGTGCTATTTAATGGGATTTGTCATTGGTAAGAGAAATTTGAACAGTGTTTGTGAGACATGATTTATTCTGAACTTAATTAACTATTTTATTATATTTATATTTTCAGGTTTGATGTGTCTTGTGTTATACTGTGTTTTACAGACTAAATCCACTGACACATATTTTGACGTTCTGATAACACTCCGCTACCAGTGTTAAATGTCCAGAATAGCTGCACCCATGTCTTGGTTGCCCTGGCTCTTCGCTCAGTGGCCCTCCTCAGCTCTCTCCCTGCTGCTTCTCAGTGTGGTGGGCAGACGGATGGGACTGGAGGTGGTTCAGGCGATAGTGTGCACCCGTGGGGTGCACCGAGCAACAAAGCCTCTCCCAGGATGGAGATGTATTATCGGTGGACTTTTTAATCTCAATTACAAACCTTCAGATGTAGAGCAGGACTTTACCAAGCTGCCACATTATGAACCTTGCACTGGGTAACTTAATCAGTACATTGTTGTTAAATGTCTGGTGGTTATTATTTTTTTCAGCACATCTGGGGTTTTTATAATTTTGTCATGCTCATATGTTTCTGTTAAATGCAGATGAAAATATAACTGAAATCTACCAGATGTTGAACTAGAAAGTTAGAGTATGCATGTTTGTAATTACACATCAGTTTTAAATTGATTATATTGATTATAAAAATTATAAAGCTATATATATATGCAAATTTGACTTGGTTGGTATATTTATGACATTTTGGACATTTGCTGCTTTTTTTTGTTTGTGGTGATGTTTTTTTATCTGTCACTAATTCATGTTATGGTTTACGTTATGTTATATGCTGTTCCTTTCTACTCCTGTGGTTTCAGATTTGATCCAGAGGTATTACAAAATGTATATGCCATGGCATTTGCGGTGGAGGAAATCAATCGTAACAACACCCTGCTACCAGGAGTAAAGTTGGGATACCGCATATTTGATAGCTGTGTCCGATATCCCTGGGCTCTGCAGGCTGCATTGTCACTGGTTGCAGGAGACGAACAAAGCTGCAACATGACAGCCTCCACGTCACATACTGCAGCAAATGATCAACCCGGAGAGACAACAGGTATCACTTGAAATTACTCAGTATGCAACTAACATTTGGTATATTCATGAAAACATCAGCTGATATTTGTAGTATAAAAAAGATTGTCCTAATGTGCATATGTCCAATGCTATCTGCAGGTGGTCAACCTGTTCGTTTGCTCATTGGTGATGCCGCATCAACAACAACCATATTTCTTTCCAGGATCCTAGGGCCTCTTTCTGTGCCATTTGTGAGTTTCATTATATCAGGAAATAAACCTAATGAACCTTTTCATACAGTCCACACCATGTGGCTGATTCTATTTGTTAAATCAAAATTAAAATGTCTTGCTTTAAATGCTAAATTATTGCTTTAAAAGCAGTGTATGATATATAGCTGTGTTTTTTCTCTCAGATCAGCTACTTGTCAAGCTGTCCCTGTCTAAGTGACAAGATTAAGTTTCCGAACGTTTTCAGAACAATCCCCAGTGATATTTACCAAGCCCGGGCCATGGCACAGCTGGCCTTACGATTTCGCTGGACTTGGATGGGAGCGGTGGTTGTCAACAATGACTATGGTCTTTTGGCAATACAGGTGCATGGTATTGTTATTATTCTATAAAATGCCTGAAAAGATCTTCTTCATATATACTTAAGATAAACATATCCTATTTATATGAATTTATTTATTGTTTGAACTCCAGGCATTTCAAGAAGAGACTCAGGGAAAGGGGTGTGTTTGGGATTCATAGAGACGCTCCGCAAAGAAACTATTGAGAGTGATGCCAGACGTGTAGCCCTCACAATTCAAGCTTCGACTGCGAGGGTGATTCTGATCTTTTGCTGGTATACAGAAGTAAAGAAAGTATTTCTGGAACTGGCCAGATAAATGTGAGCAACTGGCATGGAAATAAAGCAAAGACATAGGCTATAGTTTGTAATGCCATCTGTTTTTATTGTCGTAATTTATTTCAATTTCCTCTTACTGTAGGTGACGGACAGACAGTTTCTGGCAAGTGAGGCTTGGAGCACCAATAGTGATCTTCTCCGAAATCTTGCCATCTCTAAAATGGCCACCGGTGTTCTAGGTGTAGCCATTCGAAGTTCAACAATAGCAGGATTTGAAAATTTTCTCAGAGGTTTGCACCCAATTCGTAATCCTGATGATGACTTCTTACGAGAATTCTGGGAAAGCGAGTTTGGATGCAGTCCTGGAGCTTTGCAATTACGTGCAGCACCTCTCACTTCACCACTCAAAACAAGGTCTGTCCATGTATCTTCTGCCAAGGCGTCCTTTTCGGAAAGCTTCTCTATCACCCTGCAGTGGCACAGAGTCCCTGGAGGGACTGCATGATCCCATCACTGATACCTCTCAGTTAAGGGTGGCATATAATGTCTACCTTGCTGTTTATGCTGCGGCCCACGCCCTTCACAGCCTTCTCTCTTGCCCCGACACAGACAGCGCAACCGGAAACAACAGCCCCACCTGCTCTTCTCCAAAAACATCAAATCCATAGAGGTAAACAGAATTATCCATGTGTTATCTCATCCATGAGAGTCATAGTTCTTTACATTTTTTGAACTGAATATATATATTGTAAGTGCATTTTTTGTAGACAGATTTGCTTTTAAATATTAACTGTCTCTTCAATATTTGTTGCTTTCAGCTGTTGCAGCACTTGAACAACGTGCATTTCACCACACCCACAGGGGGAAACGTTTTACTTTCAAGGTGGTGACGCTCCAGCAAAGTACGACCTTGTCAACTGGCAGAACACCTCTGAGGGATTACTCAAACTTATTTTGATTGGTCGTGTGGATGGGTTTGACCTCCACCTAAACGAGTCAGCTATTCAGTGGAGCACCGGATCCAATCAGGTGGTCACATCGACAAGCGGTGTCGAGGCTACGAACAAATTTCCTGTTGAAATAAACGCCTGTTTTGAATCACAATATTATGTCGTTGAGAATATTATTTGGCTTGTTGTTTAGGTGCCTACTTCAGTGTGCAGTGAGAGCTGCCCCCCTGGCACCCGTAAGACCAACAGGAAAGGAGAACCTCCATGCTGCTTTGATTGTATCCCATGTGCTGATGGGGAGATCAGCAAACAACCTGGTGAGGAAATTACTCGATCAGACAACTTCAATTTACCCCTTTGTGTTTAATTTTCCTTCCCTCTCTCCTATTTTTTCCTCTCCCAGGTTCCCTTCACTGTGAGCGTTGTCCATAGAGTTTTGGTCCAATGCTAAACGAACTGCCTGCATCCTCGCCAGCTGGACTTCCTTTCCTTTAATGAAACTTTGGGCATTACCCTGACTACAGCAGCTGTGTCTGGTACCATGGTGACAACAGCTGTGTTTGTAGTGTTTCTCTCTGCTACCGTCACACACCTATGGTGAGAATCTTAAATAATGTAACAGAGCCTTTGTTGTATGCATTTAAAAAATGTCACATTTTTCCTGTTTTGTACTGTTTAAATGGCCAAATGGTCTTTTTCTGTTAATCTGATTCACATTAGGTTCGAGCCAACAATTCAGAACTGAGCTTCCTGCTTCTCCTGTCGCTGAAGCTCTGCTTCCTGTGCTCACTGGTGTTCATTGGTCGTCCATCAGTCTGGACTTGTCGGTTCCAGCAGGCAGCTTTTGGGATCAGCTTTGTACTCTGTGTTTCCTGCCTCCTAGTCAAAACCATGGTAGTACTGGCTGCTTTCCGCTCAGCTCGGCCTGGCGCTGAAACCTTGATGAAGTGGTTTGGTCCGGGCAACAGAGAGGAAGTGTTTGCCTCTTTACATCTATACAGGTTTGAATATTTGTTATTGACTAAATGATGAGAAAAGTGTTAGACATGTGAAAACATAACATACATGTGTTTCACATTTCATACAGGTTATCATTTGTGCCACATGGCTGTCCCTCAGCCCCCTGTGCCTCAACGTGATCTGGGTTTTCAGGGGTCAAAGGTCACCCTGGAGTGCGCTATGGCCTCTGTGCTGGGCTTCTCTCTGGTTCTAGGTTACATTGGTTGTTGGGCCTGCACCTGCCTTCTCTTGGCCTTTTTGGCTCGGAAACTCCCTGACATCTTCAATGAGGCCAAACTGATCACCTTCAGCATGCTGATATTCTGTGCTGTCTGGGTGGCCTTTGTCCCGGCTTACGTTAGCTCTCCTGGGAAGTATGTTGTTGCTGTGGAGATTTTTGCAATCCTGGCCTCTAGCTACGGTTTATTGCTCTGCATTTTTGCCCCCAAATGTTTCATCATTCTCTTGAGGCCTAAGAAAAACACCAAGAAGCACAATGGCCAGGTAGTTTTCTGGCTGAAATGCTTCACTTTTCCAAGCCTGGCATCATGCAATTTTCATGTGTTTTGTCAATCATCTTTTTACTGGGAGTCATCTAAATAATGCTAAATGTAAATTTGGTTGTCTGAAATAAAAAAACGTTTCAACCACACCTAGTCATGGCTTTCATTGGTAACTAAGAAAGAATATATTTGCTGTTCATTAAATATTAAATACTAACATAACACTTTATATCAATCCTTAAAGAAAATAAACACTTACATTAAATGCTGCTTACTAAAAAGTGTATTGGTGCGTTTTGCATTAATAATTAATGAATTAATAATTATTTTGCATGTGGTTGTATTCTGTGTTTTTAAAAAAAATACTCAAATGGATACAATTCTCCACCTGTCCCAAACGTTTTAATTAAAATGACACTACATTAATTATTTTTTTTGAAACAGAAAGATTCAAGAAATTAAAGATTCATTAATTGGTAAACCATTGGCATGCAATAATTAATTTAAGTTAATGTATTACATTCACAGTGGACCAATATCAGTAGTACAGTATGTTCTAGCTTTATATAGTTCACTGACGTCATAGTTTTGCTGCATTTACCAAAATAACCACTAGATGGAAGTATCATACCATCAAATGGAATGATGCGCAGCTACTTTCCTCATCTCTAAACAAGGTTGTTCCAAGGTTCCAAGGTTTGTTCCTTGTCGGACATGCTAGTCAAAAACCTATTACCTATTACACATATACACCAGCTGGGTGTGGGGAAGAGTTCCTTAACTACTTCACTTGTGTATAATGCCAACCAGGTTGTGTTGAGTGTGGTCTACAGCTTAACATTGCCAATGCTGAATAAGAGGTTCCTGCTTCTTCGTGTGTCAGTTTTGGAGATGAAACCTGTCATGTCATTTTCATTTGTCTTACTCAGCATACAATTCTCATGCATTAAATAATTTCATATCTGTACTTAGAGGATTCCACTTCCACATGTATTCATTTATGTCAAGAAATCATCAGTTGCAGTTTAATGTGACAATGGTTTCGTAATGATGGTGCCACAAAGAGTGCAGAGGTTGAATCAACCTTTCTTCCTCTTCTTTTAACCTTCTTTGCAATCCCTTTCTATGTATATTATGCAGACACTGAATGATAGACAGTGGAAATTTACCAGTAATGATAAATTCCTAAGTCTGTTTTTTGAATGGCTACATTATTCAATGTATTACAAATGTTGAACTGCATACTGTAGCCACAGTATAATAATGTATATACTGTAGATAAAGATATGTATATACTGTAGATAAAGAAAAATACATTTTACACTGTGTTAGCTATGATCTACAAAACCATGAAAACAACCTATTGGTGGTGTTAGAGAGTAGTGTCTATGAGAAAGCACTTTATAAATGCAATGAATTAATAGCATTGTAAATGATTATTTTCCACCTCTGTACCTCTTCCCTGTCAGTGTGTAATTGGATGTAATTGCTTGTAAAATGAACAGATGATGGAGGTGAGCAATTGCACACCTGCTGCTCATCAGTACCTTCTCACTTAAAGGATAATTCCGGTCATTTCAACATGTAGCTCTGTTGTTTGTAAAATGGATTGCTGTCAGTAGAGAGAAAAATGAAAAAACAATTGGTACTGTATACACCATGTTATCCTCCTGCTAGCGTTAGCACCCAATAGGCTCAAACAGGGTACGTTTTAAACTTATTTTCAGCCTCTAAACATGTTAAAAATGTCTTTAAAAGTTCCTACCTATGTGCAGTGATTTCTTCTCAGTAAACACAGCAAATCTGACTGCAGTAGATATGAAAAAATACCTGAAAGTTCTGCTAATTCATCCCTGTTTAGTTCCTGTGTTTAGATGGCAGTTAGAGTACTCAGGGACTACAAACTACAACACAGAAAAGAGATAAAACAAAAACATGTAGGCTAACAATTTAATGATTAAAAAGGTGTTGTCTCCAAACTTAACTCAATTATAACTTGTCTCCTGCTAGTTGTATTACGGCACTCATAAAATAAGCATGTGCTTATTTTTGAAAACACGTTTATCTCTTTTCTGTGTTTTAGTTTGTAGACAGTCCCGAATCACTCCTTGCAATATCAACACCAGAACTAAACACAGCTGAATTAGCACAACTTTCATGCATTTCTGTCACACAGCAGTCAGATTCACTGTGTTCTCTCGGAAGGACTCACTGCACATGGGTAGGCACTTTTAATGAATATTATGACATGTTTAGAGGCTAAAACAAGTTTAAAACTTGCCCTGTTTAAGCCTGTTGGGTACTAACTCTAGCAGGAGGATAACAGGGTGTAGGCAGCAACGATTGATATCATTTTTCTCTCTACTGGCAGCACTCCAAATTTACAAACAACACAACTACATGTTGAAATTGACCGGAATTCTCCTTTAACCCCTTTAATTAATTGTTATGTAATTTAGTTCTGTGAGATGAGATTACCTTTTGAGCCTTTGAACCAGGTATGTCCTTGTGTGTGGGTGTGGCCTAGTATTTATGAGCCACGGTGGATTAATTTATTAACCAAATGTTAAACGTTAAGAAAATCTAACTCTATGGGGCCTATGTGGTCCCTGCCCTCCAGGTTAGTACGGTAGTTTCTGTATCACACAGCTGTCACTTATTTTCTTATTGTTTTTCTCTCACCTTTGAGAGAAGTGATTTCGTGCAGTGTCATCCTGTTTACTATCATTCCGCCATGGGCTTTACAGCTGTTATAAATACACAGAAAAACATCTATGTTGTGTAGTGCTGGAGGGGGGGAGTATGTTATACCTTGTCTGTTGTCAGTGCAAGTTGTATCTTTTGTAATATTCATTTTTTCACTGGAATTTATTCTGATTTACATGTGGACGTCTAACAGATATATTAAGGAATTAAGATAATTACAATTTTTTTTTTCATTTCAGGAACTTGTTTACTGTAATACACCTCTTTTGTACCAATGGGAAGCCATCTAGCTGGGTATATGTACACATTTAAAGTGTCCAGAACAGCTCCATCCATGTCTTGGTTCTTCTGGCTCTTCACTCTGAGACCATGCTCAGCCCCATCCCTGCTCTTCCTGGGGCTTGTCGGCAGACGGCTGGGGCTCAGGGTGGGGTTACAGGTGGTTGAGACAGTGTCTTGTTCCCGTTTGGGCACACCCAGCAACCAGGGTCTGTTTCAGGATGGAGATGTAGTTATTGGTGGGCTCTTTAATGTTCATTCTAAGCCTCCAGCTACAAACAATGACTTCACTCAGTTGCCTGACTTCAAGCGTTGTACTAGGTAAAACTCTAAATTTTACTTTTTACTGTGTATACTGCATAATTCATGCACTCATCATCTTTTTCTATTCCATAGATTGTTAACTATTGGTAGTGTCGTTACACATATGGGTTGATTTTCTTGTCCAAAATATTTTGTTATTATTGCTTATTTAATGCTATTTATTGATAATGAAGACGATTACCCATATTATTTAAGATTTATTACTGATCTTCACAGTCACTTTGACAGCATTTTGACTGATATTTTTCTTATGCTTTTTCTCCTGTGGTATCAGTTTGGAAAATCTCCCATTACAGTATATTTATGCTATGGTGTTTGCACTGGAGGAAATCAATCACAGTACAACCTTGCTGCCAGGGGTGAAGCTGGGCTACTATATTCATGATAGCTGTGGTGTAGCCCTGTGGGCTATGCAGGCTGCACTGTCGCTGGTTGGAGGAGACAGCGCTAACTGTAATTCAACAGACCCTCTGGGCTATTCTTCTGGGTATGAAGAGGGAATTGGAGAAAAAAAAGGTATTATATCAAACTGCATGGTTCATACTTCTGTTTTAATACCAAGCAAATAGATTGATGACAGCCTAAACACTGCAATGTTGCGTTTGAAAGAGAACCAAGCCCAAAAAATGACTATTTCATTATTTATCATAATGTCATCAGGTGTTCAGCCTGTTCCTTTGATCATTGGTGGTTCCTCATCCGAAGAAGCCAAGATACTCTCCAGATCCCTGGGGCCACTCTCTGTACCTTTAGTAAGGCTCCATTAAAACCCCAATTGTATTTGTGTTTAGTTTGAATATATAAAAATGTTTAAGAAAAATTGGAAGTAAAAAGTCAATAACTTTCAGATTTTCACTCATAATGTTAAAAAAAATTACGTTCATAGGGTTTTATTTAACCTATTGACGGATGGACTTTGGTGCACATGGCACATTTATGTTTTCTCACCTTCATTTTGCTGTAAAAGAAAATGAAACGATTTGCTGTTCACTGCAGTAAACAGTCTTCTTAAAAAACAATCCCCGGGGTGAAAATGAGATTATAACAATCTTTACGTGTGTGAGATTTCAGAATAAGCATGCAATTTTAGAATATCCTAGTATTTACGTTTTTTTTTTTTTCTTTTACTGTAGATGAGCTACACAGCTAGCTGTCCCTGTCTGAGTGACCGGCGCCAGTATCCTCACTTCTTCAGGACCATGCCCAGTGATATTTACCAAGCCTGGGCCATTGCCCAGCTTGCCATACGATATAATTGGACCTATGTTGGGGCTGTGGTAGTAAACAACGATTATGGCCTTGTGGCAATAAAGGTGTTTCCATTTGCACTGCATTGCTATTTACTCTATTCAAGATAGATTCAGCTAATCTTTTTGCTCCTTTCAACTTTTTATGTCAGTTATTTCAGGAGGAGACTCAGGAGGCAGGGGTGTGTGTGGAATTTATAGAGACTCTCCAAAGGGAAAACATTATGAGTGATGCCAGACGAGCAGCCCTCACAATTCAGGCCTCGACTGCAAAAGTGATTCTGATCTTTACCTGGTACACAGATGTGAGGGAACTGTTCCTGCAACTCTCCAAGATAAATGTGAGTAATCGGAATACAATTGGGTATTTAATCTATAAATAATAACCAAACTGATCTTATTCAAAAAAACATTTTAGCTTTTTAAAGTTATCTTTTGATTTTGTTGTGTTGCTGTCACTAGGTGACTGACAAACAGTTTGTGGCCAGTGAGGCGTGGAGCACAAGTGCTGATCTTCTCAAAGATCCTGTCACTTCTGTGGTGGCAAGGGGTGTGCTTGGTGTGGCCATTCGAAGTAGAGTCATACCTGGATTTGAATATTTATCAGAAGTTTGAAACCATCTCGTCGTCCTGACGATACATTCTTAAGAGAATTTTGGGAAAAGGTATTTAGTTGTAATCCTGGGGCCACACCACTCTCCAAATATGCCTCTTCACTGCCGTCTCAAGCAGACAGGTTGCTTCAAAAAGCTTCTCAACCACCCTGCAGTGGCACAGAGTCCCTGGAGGGAGTGCAGAATCACTTCACTGATACATCTCAGCTCAGGGTGACCTATAATGTCTACCTTGCTGTTTATGCTGCAGCACACGCCCTTCACACGCTTCTCTGCCCCGTCAGAGACAGCTCACCTGGAAACAACAGCCCCACCTGCTCTTCTCCAAAAAGCATCAAATCCATAGAGGTAAACACCAGTATGTCTATTTCAACACCACACATTTTATAGGGATGTTAAGTAATTTTTTATGTGACAAATGCAACTGTTTAAAGGTCCCATGGCATGACAATTTCACTTTTTTTAACATTAATATGAGTTCCCCCAGCCTGCCTATAGAAATGGCGATAGGTGTAAACCGAGCCCTGGGTGTCCTGCTCTGCCTTTGAGAAAATGAAAGCTCAGATGGGCCGCTTCGGCGTTCTTATGACGTCATGGGACTTCATAAAGCAGGATTACCTCCTCTTATTCTGCTTTGCCCGCCAGAGAATTTGTCCCACCCATGAAAAGAGACATCAAGCAAAACATGGCAGTTCCCCCCCCCCCACTCTCCTCCCTAATAGCATTTGAAGCTACAGACACAGAAATGGCACATCCTAAGGAAAGCTCATTGTGGGACTGGCTCTAGTGGCTGGAATTCTGTACCAAGGCTGAATTTTGGAAAAGTGACTTCCGATACAGTATTAGTGGACCACTAAGGCCTATATAAAAGCATCCAAAAAGTAGCATGTCATAGGACCTTTATCTACATTTAGATTTTAAAAAAATTTACTACAATGTTGCTCTTCTTAGCTGTTGCAGCACTTAAACAACGTGAACTTCACATCGCCACAGGGAAATGTTTTATTTCCAACGACAACACCCCAGCAAAGTACGACCTTATCAACTGGCAGAACACCCCTGAGGGATCACTCAAACTTGTTGTGATTGGTCGTGTGGATGGGTTTGACCTCCACCTAAACGAGTCAGCTATTCAGTGGAGCACCGAGTCCAATCAGGTGGTTAAAAAGAAACAGTATTGATTCATGTCAATGCCAAAAGCTCTATTGAATAATATTTACTGTGATTCACAAGATGTTATCTACTTGTCTAGGTGCCTACTTCAGTGTGCAGTGAGAGCTGCCCCCCAGGCACCCGAAAGGCCAGCAGGAAAGGAGAACCTCTCTGCTGCTTTGACTGTATCCCATGTGCTGATGGGGAGATCAGCAATCAAACTGGTGAGGAAATTAACATATAAGATATTACTGACTTGTATAACTTTCAGATCATCCTACAGTGTCCCCAGTTCTTCCCTACGGCCCGTTTTGGTATGTCTTCCTCTCCCAGGTTCCCTTCACTGTGAGCGTTGTCCATTAGAGTTTTGGTCCAATGCTAAACGAACTGCCTGCATCCCTCGCCAGCTGGACTTCCTTTCCTTTAATGAAACTTTGGGCATTGCCCTGACTACAGCAGCTGTGTCTGGTACCATGGTGACAACAGCTGTGTTTGTAGTTTTTGTTTACTACCGTCAAACACCTATGGTAAGACCTCAGAGTGATGTAATTAAAAAGCGTTTTTTTTTCTTAAATCTAGGGCAAGGGAATCTATATTGGATTGTTATTGTGCTTGTCGTTTAATAACAATTTAATCCCAATTCTCATTTTCAGGTACGAGCCAACAATTCAGAACTGAGCTTCCTGCTTCTCCTGTCGCTGAAGCTCTGCTTCCTGTGCTCACTGGTGTTCATTGGTCGTCCATCAGTCTGGACTTGTCGGTTCCAGCAGGCAGCTTTTGGGATCAGCTTTGTACTCTGTGTTTCCTGCCTCAAAGTTAAGACCATAGTGGTTCTGGCTGCTTTCCGCTCAGCTCGGCCTGGCGCTGAAACCTTGATGAAGTGGTTTGGTCCGGGCCAACAGAGAGGAAGTGTTTGCCTCTTTTCCTTTTTACAGGTCAGAGTTGCAGAATCACTTTTTAATAACAAATTAATACAGCAATTACTTACATTAATCTGACATTTTTTTATGCTTTTTTCATCAAGGTTTTTATTTGTCTTATTTGGCTGTTGCTCAGCCCCCCTGTGCCTCAAGCTGACTTGGATATCCCAGGGTTAAAGGTCACCCTCAAGTGTGCCATGACCTCTGTGGTGGGCTTCTCTCTGGTTCTGGTTACATTGGCCTGCTGGCCTGCACCAGTCTCCTTTTGGCCTTTCTTGCTCGTAAACTCCCTGACAACTTTAATGAGGCCAAACTGATCACCTTCAGCATGCTGATATTCTGTGCTGTCTGGATAGCTTTTGTCCCTGCTTACGTTAGCTCTCCCGGAAAATATGCTGTTGCTGTGGAGATTTTTGCAATTCTCGCCTCTAGCTACGGTTTACTTTTCTGTATCTTTGCTCCAAAGTGTTTCATCATTCTTTTGAGGCCAGATAAAAATACTAGGAAACACCTGATGGGTAGGTAGCGTAGAATATTAACAATGCACCTAATTCATTATTTTCTTATCAATCTGCCTGCATTTATTCAATTTAAATAAGACTAGCTACTATTTTATTAGTTTGTTTGACCAAAATTTCAGATGTATTCACACAAAGAACTGAATAGTTAAAATAGAACTGAAAGCATATTTTACATCAATACTTGTACTTGTACAACTATTACTAGTGTAACAAACTTGGTACATAGAAACATTATTAAACATAAATAAAAACATGTCATGGTTGTGGTTCTGTTTTCTTTACGGTAATGCAACTATTCACATCACTGGTTGTGCCCATGAACATTTATTTTGAGTTGAGTGATGTCCTATGTACTATGATTTACAGAAATGCCATTTTAAAATCAGGTTAGAATGACACAAGTGAAGTATTGTAGGGAGAGTAGTAAAATGGCGGTGAGAGCACGACAAATTCCATAGGACTTCATCATTTCATTATTAGTACTAATGCTGACTCATTTAATTTCTTATGACATTTGAGGAAACACAGAAGAGAAGGATGGTTTTGAGGACTTAACATCTCATTTAAAATGCATACTGATATAAATCAAAAACACGAATGATGTCTTGGTTGTTATAGAAAACACACTCTGGTCTTTTTCTTTTTCCTCTCCAAATGATCCAGTTCTTTGAATTTATACAAAGATGAGAAACGGGAAGAAAATGTATAAATAACGTAATAATCTATCCAAATAACTAATCATCTTTATTAGTGAAAGACTTCCTTAAAGGGCCACAACACACTTGCGTTTTGGAAAACTAGCCTTACTAAAAAGCTTTTATCCCTTAACAGGTAATACATGTAATATAAGTTGTCTGTTGGGTGTTTTTTGCCACCCTGCAAGTCAAATGTCCCATGCAGGACAATAAAGATTGAACTGAACTAAATTTAATTTGATCTGAGGGAATTGGCACAGACTGAGTAGCTGTTTTTCGAGACCCATAAAGGTCAAGGTCAAGGTCAAAGTTTATTTATATAGCACATTTACAAACAGTCACTACCGCCCCAAAGTGCTGTACAATTATAAATAACAACATAAGAAGAAGGCATAACAAATATCCAGAAAAACAATCTAAAATTGAATATGCCAAAAACAACAAAATACAACAGATAAAAAGCTTTGCTCAAATCAATACAACCTCAAAATGTCACAGCTCAGCTTGTGTTAAAAGCCAGTGAAAGAGATGAGTTTTTAAAAGTGATTTAAAACTCTCAATAGAGGAAGCTGCTCTAATGTTCAGGGGGAGAGTTCCAGAGCTTCGGACCTGCCACCGAGAAAGCTCTGTCCCCTCTGGTCTTCAGTCTTGTTCTGGGACAGTCTAAAAGCAACTGATCAGCGGACCTAAGTGCTCTGACTGGAGTGTGCAAAACCAGCATATCGGATAAATATGATGGTGCCAGCCCATTCAGAGATTTAAAAACAAACAATAAGATCTTAAAATGGATTCTAAAAACGACAGGCAGCCAGTGGAGAGACGACAGTACAGGGGTGATGTGGTCATAGCGCCTTTTTCCTGTCAGCAGGCGTGCAGCCGCATTCTGGACTAACTGTAATCGGTGAACTGAAGACTGCTCAAGGCCATAGTACAGTGAGTTACAGTAGTCCAGGCGATTTGTAATCAAGGCATGCACAACTGTTTCCAGTTGGCTATGGGGCAGGTAAGGCTTGACCTTCCCAAGAAGTCTGAGCTGAAAAAAGCTTGTTTTTACCACTGAACTGATTTGTTTATATCGAGTTTAAAAGAACTGTCAATAAAACACCAAGAGTTTTTACAAGTGGGCAGCAATTTGAGAACATAGGACCAAGAGCATTGTTAAAACCAGACATCGGGCTTCCCAAAAATTACAACTTCAGTTTTTTTATCATTTAAGTTCAAAAAATTCAATGACATCCAGTCTTTTACATCATGTAGGCATTTACTCAGAGCTTCAACTGAGTTTGTTTTAGAATTCAAAGGTAGGTAAATCTGGACATCATCTGCAAAGCAGTGAAAGGATATGTTGTATTTTAGGAAGATTGATCCGAGGGGCAGCATATACAGCGAGAACAAGACTGGGCCTAAAATTGAGCCTTGAGGCACCCCGCTGTCAATCGGGGCTTACAGAAAAGGTTTACAGAAAAAGACCTGTCTGTCAGATATGACTGAAACCACTTCAGAGCTGTGCCCTTTATGCCAGCACAGGACTCGAGGCTTGACAATAAAATCTTGTGGTCAACCGTATCGAACGCTGCAGTCAAATCTAAAAGCACTAGAACAGCAGAGCTACCAGAATCAGAAATTAAAAAAAGATCATTAAAAACTTTTAAAAGAGCAGTTTCTGTACTGTGACAAGATCTAAAACCAGACTGGAATTTTTCAAATATTATTCGAGTTAAGGTGTACCTGAAGTTGGGCATATACCACTTTTTCAAGAACTTTGGATAAAAAAGGTAGCTTAGAAACTGGCCTGTAGTTGGACAAAGCAGAAGGGTCCAGATTGTGCTTTTTCAGGAGGGGTTGTACAACGGCCTTTTTAAAAGCAGCTGGAACGCACCCAGTTGAAAGAGACAAATTTGTCAAATTAAGATACAAGGCCCAACAGAGTCGAAAACATCTTTAAAAAGCTTGGCAGGAAGGGTGTCCAATGAGCAGACGGAGGGTTTCAAACTATGGACCGTCTTTGCCAAA
The DNA here is from genome assembly GCF_008692095.1 of Etheostoma spectabile. NCBI lineage: Eukaryota > Metazoa > Chordata > Actinopteri > Perciformes > Percidae > Etheostoma > Etheostoma spectabile. The sequence goes on from NW_022604369.1 coordinate 16,843, forward strand.
TCAGAGAAAGATATTGGCCTAAAATCTTCAAAAACAGCTGAACAGAAAGGTATAATACTGGGATCTGGCACAGCACAAAGGGTTAAAGCCCGGATTCTGGACACCTTATCAGTGAAGAATTTACAAAATTTTCACACAGAAGGGCACTAGGAATAATACCAGTATGTTCAGCGGGATTGATTACCTATTTAAAACATTAAAAAGGACATGAGCTTTGTGACAGTTGTTTTGCACAAGCTTTGACATATACTGAGTCTTTGCAGCTTTAACAGCGACCTGGTAGTTAGACAAACAGTCTCTTAAAATCCCCAGAGATACATGGAGTTTGTCTTTTTTCCATTTTCTCTCAGCACGACGACATTCCCTTCTGAGAGCACGAGTAGTGTCATTGTGCCATGGCTCCCCATTTGCGCCAGAGCTCTTGTGCCTGAACGGTGCTATTGAGTCAAGGATTTCTGTGCACGTGGAGTCAAATAAAGTAACCATCTCATCAATGTCCACATTTAAAAAAGAGGTCTGCAGGGACATAAATGGAGAGGTGTTGAACGCTGCAACAAAAAAGGAAGCCGTAGATGGATTAATTGCGCGCCGCTGACGCATGGGGACGCACACTTTGTTTTGAGGGCACGGCAAAGAAACAGAAAACAAGACCGGCATGTGGTCAGAAATACCTGCGTCATAAATGTCCTTTATGGACAGATTTGGGCCATGGGACAGGACCAGGTCCAAAAAATGTCCCTTGTTATGGGTCGGGCAGTTTACAGACTGAGTAAGATTAAAAGAATCTAAAATGTTTAAAAAGTCCTTGACCAAGGGCTTAAAAACACAACAAACATGAATATTAAAATCACCAACAATTAAAAAATGATCATAATTAAGAGTAATACCCGCCACAAACGCCGAAAAGTCCTTAATAAAATCCTTATTGAACTTAGGAGGGCGGTAAATGAGCGCACATACCACTGTTAAATTGAAGTTTAATTCAAAAAGTTGCAGCTCAAAGCTCTTGTATTGTTCACATGGGATTTTTTTTCAGTTAAGACTGGTTTTAAAGACTGTCGCTAGCCCTCCACCTTTTCCCGTGGTTCGAGGGGAGCTAAAGAAAGAGCATGCTGGAGGAAGAAGCTCTGAGAAGGGGAAACGCTCACCGGGTTGAACCCACGTCTCTGACAGAAGCATGCAGTCAAGCTCTCGGGACAAAAATAAGTCATTTAACATAAAAGTCTTATTAGCCAAGGATCTGAAAAATGATTTTGACCAAAAAAAGAGCTAAAATATGAATCTCTAAAATTCTGTCAGATGGATGTCCTCATTATACAAAGAGTGTTTTAATTAGCAATGGGGAAGATTATGCAGAAAGGCTTGTGCCAATGGTTCAGACAGACTTGGCGTGTCCCTCTACAACTGTAATGTCCCAATTTCATGACAGTTGTTTTATCTCTGCACTGACAGTGCATCTATTTAACTGAATAGCATTTAATGACAACAGTTATTCACAGTCAAGAGGCCTGCTTTCATGGCGTAGCTTTACATGTCGTAGCTTATCTGTATTACCATTATAATTTTTGCTTTGAATATGCATTAGGGCAACATGTTTGTCTCATCATGCCTGTCTCATCAATAAAGCTAAGGTCAGCAGGAACTGTTGTACAACAGTCTGGCCTATTTAAACTAAATTTAAAAAAGAGTTTGATGCTGCATGTAAGAAAAGCACTAAAAAACTCACTTTAATAAAGGAAAAACTCACATATTGGCTTATATTCACACACACTTTGCACTTCTACCGCCTACCTACATGAACACTAATTATTGGCAATCATGCTCTTGTTTTAATGTCACTCTTGAGAATAGTGATTGAGGTTGTGTGCCATCCTGTTTACTTGGTTGCGAAAAGGCTTTACATGTATTATAAACATCTACGTCAACAGTTCAAATGTTCAAAGTAGGAGGGGTATGTCTCAGTTTAGATACCGTGTCAGTTGCCATCGCAGGTCATGTCTGGTGTCTGAAAATATGCATTTTGACCTTCATATTGTGGTTTTGCTCAACAGGTTGAGTCTTAAGAAATATTAACTTTTGTTATTCTGCATTCAAAGGGATTTGATCTGATTTGACTTTTGATTGCACGCTGACGTACACTATGGCCTCTGTGGTGGGCTTCTCTCTGGTTCTAGGTTACATTGGTTTGTTGGCCTGCACCTGCCTTCTTTTGGTCTTTCTTGCTCGTAAACTCCCTGAGGCCGAACTGATCACCTTCAGCATGCTGATATTCTCTGCTGTGTGGGTGGCCTTTGTCCCTGCTTATGTTAGCTCCCCTGGGATATCCACTGTTGCTGTGGAGAGTGCTATGCTTGCTTCTCTGCATTTTTGGCCCCAAACGTTTCATCAGTCTCTTGAGGCCTGAGAAAAACAGCAAGGCCGGCTACACACTGGATCCGTTGCGCGAGCGTGTCAGCTGCGTGGCATGTTCGTTATTATTTTGGCTCCCATGTTAACAGGTTAGAGCTTTACACTGCCTACGTGACACGTACGTATCACGCAAAACGCATGCCTGTTAGAAATAGAATCACACGACACGTGAGCGTTTTTTTTCCAGGCAAAATAGAATAGGAAAAGACATTTATATGTAATTTTGACACAAACACATATCAATAAATAACATGTTGATGTTTAAAAGTCTCTTGGTTTTGACATCCAAAAATATTCTGTAACCTATTTGGCCGTCAATACTGCCAACATTGTCTTGCTTTAATCAAATCAAGAGCATATATATATTTATGTTTACCCATTTTTCAGGTTTGCCCTCCCTGTACGTCACCTAGCAGCAGCAACAGCTCCGCATCAGACATGTTTCTGGTGTGTGGGACATCAAAAAATCCACGCAGCCGCCACAAAGCTGACACGTTACTGCAACGCCATGCTCGCGCAACGCAGCCATTGTGTTGCTGGCCTAAGAAACAGCTGATGGCCGGATGAAATAGATAAATTAAAATTTTAGTTAATTAATGTACATCCATTGTTTAGGTCCTCTTTTGATTATCCAAAAATGGGAAATATATCATGGCCCAGTAACTGTTGTTGTTAATATTGTATCTGTGTATTGCGTGAAGGCCCTATCTATAACTATTGAAGATATCAAACCTTTGACGGAATTAAAAATTTTGATTTTGAATTCTTGTCGGTCAAGTGTAATTCCAGGGGTACATTTTTTTGTGTAAATCAAAAAACAGCATAGAAATTATGCTTAGAAATATTGGATAGGATAGAACAACGCAATGTAATTGTGCTAAATACAAAATATTCGTTATTAGTTTTACACGTTTTAATTTAAACAAATTATATATTTTAATACAACACACATTTTCTATAGGCAAGGCAAGGCAAGGCAGCTTTATTTGTATAGCACATTTCAGCAACAGGGCAATTCAAAGTGCTTTACACAAAATCAGTTAAACAGATAAAACACAAGTAAAAACAGTTAAAAATCATAAGCATTAAAAACCGGTAAAACACATGAATAGACAGTTAAAAACAAAATAGAAACATTAGGACACATAAAACACAAGAATAAAAGTTACAGTGCAGCATAAGAAATTCAAAGAAATGAGCATTCATTTAAAGAAAGGCAGCATCAAAAAGGAAGGTCTTCAGCCTTGATTTAAAAGAACTGAGAGTAGCAGCGGATCTACAGGTTTCTGGGAGTTTATTCCAGATATGAGGAGCATAGAAACTGAAAGCTGCTTCACCCTGTTTAGTTCTGACTCTGGGGACAGAAAGTAGACCTGTCCCAGATGACCTGAGAGGTCTGGGGGGGTTATAGTGTAGTAGCAGATCAGAAATGTATTTGGACCTAAACCGTTAAGGGATTTATAAACTAGCAAGAGTACTTTGAAATCAATTCTTTTGAGACACAGGAAGCCAGTGTAAATACTTCAGAACTGGAGTGATGTGATCCAGTCTCTTGGTCTTAGTGAGGACTCGAGCAGCAGCGTTCTGAATCAGCTGCAGCTGTGATAGATTTTTTAGGGAGACCTGTAAAGACCCCGTTACAGTAGTCAAGTCTACTGAAGATGAAAGCATGGACCAGTTTTTTCCAAGTCCTGTTGACACATAAGTCCTTTAACCCTTGATATATTCTTAAGGTGATAGTAGGCTGACTATGTTATTGTCTTAATGTGGCTGTTAAAATTCAGGTCTGAGTCCATGACTACATCAAGATTTCTGGCTTTGTCTGTTGTTTTTAAAATTGTTGTTTGAAGTTGAGCGCAGACTTTTTAATCGTTCCTCTTTTTTTCCAAAAACAACTACCTCATTTTTCCTTCATTTAATTTCAGAAAGTTCTGGCACATCCAGTCGTTAATTTTTTTGATGCACTTAGTCAGTTTTTGTATTGGACTATAGTCCCCTGGCGATAAGGTTATGTAAATTTGTGTGTCGTCCGCATTACTATGGTAACTTATTTTGTTTTTTCTCATAATCTGAGCCAGTGGAAGCATGTAGATGTTTAACAGAAGAGGCCCCAGAATGGAGCCTTGCGGAACTCCGCACGCCATATTTGTATGCTCAGATGCATAATTACCTATTGACACAAAGTAATCCCTATTCTTTAGGTAGGATTCAAACCTGTTTAGTACTAAGCCAGAAAGTCCTACCCAGTTTTCCAATCGGTCTAGTAATATGTCATGGTCGACCGTGTCAAATGCAGCACTGAGATCAAGTAATACTAAGATTGAAATTTTGCCATTATCTGTGTTAAGGTGGATGTCACTAAACTTTGACAAGAGCCGTTTCAGTGCTGTGGTGTGGTCGGAAACCCGACTGAAAGGTATCAAAACTGTTGCTTAGTGACAAGAAATGGTTGAGTTGTTGAAAGACTACTTTTTCAATGATTTTACTTAAAAACGGAAGGTTTGATATTGGCCTATAGTTGCTCATTAGTGACTTGTCTAGGTTGTTCTTTTTTAAGAGTGGCTTGATTACTGCAGTTTTTAGGGCCTGTGGAAAGATACTTGAAAGAAGAGATGTGTTCACAATCTGTAGAAGATCAGAAGTCAAACAATTGGAAACATTTTTGAAAAGTCCCGTTGGTAGAATATCAAGGCAACAGGTCGAGGTTTTCAGATGTTGAATAATGTCCTCCAGGTTTGTATGGTTGATCGTGTGAAATTCTGTCATATTGGAACTATGTTTGCTTGAACACTGTGACAACACATATCCTGGACTTGATATGGAGGCACTGACTGTTAGTCTAATCTTCCGAATTTTGTCTTTGAAGAAGGATGCAAAGTTGTTGCAGGCCTTGGTAGATAAAAGTTCAGATGCTACTGGTAATGGAGGGTTTGTTAACCTATCAACAGTAGCAAACAAAGCACGTGAATTATTATTGTTTCTAGAGATAATATCAGAGAAAAAGGACCTTCTTGCATTCCTCAGTTCCAAATTAAAAGTGCGAAGTCTCTCTTTATAGGTGTTATAATGGACCAGGAGATTTGTTTTCGCCACCTTCGTTCAGCTTTCCTACACTCTCTTTTTCTGTTCTCACCAGTAGGACATTCTCCATGGAGATCTTTTCTACCAGAGACAACTTTGACCTTAGTGGGAGCAATGGCATCAATAACATTTGTAATTTTACAGTTGAAATTATCTACAAGCTCACTGACTGAGAGCCCAGAGAGGGCGGGTGTGGAGGAGAAAAGCTGAATAAATGTTTTACTGGTGTTTTCAGTGATATACCGTTTTCTGATTATCTTTGTTTGGACACTTTTGGGCACAGAGATAGTGCCGTTAAAGAAAACACAGGAATGATCATAGAGAGCAACGTCAGTCACACAACCTTGGAAATGTTCAGACCCTTTGAGACAATCAAGTCCAGAGTGTGCCCCTTATTGTGCGTGGGCTCTGTCACATGCTGAGTCAGTCCATAGTTCTCAAAAACACACAAAAGTTCTTTGGTCCCCCTGTCCTGGGGGTTGTCAACATGAATGTTAAAATCACCCACAATGATTACACAATCAAAGTTAATACAGATTATAGACAGCAGTTCAGTGAAGTCATCAATGAAGGTTGCACATATTTAGGTGGCCTGTAGATATTTAGAAACATCACTTGAGGGGAAGATCTTAATTGAAGAGCAACATATTCAAGAGAAGCAAAATTTCCATAACATATTTGCGTACAGTGGAATGAGTCATTAAACAAAATGGCAACTCCACCTCCTTTCTTATTCACTCTATTCTCGCTCATAAAACTGAAGTTAGGGGGAGCTGACTCGATGAGAACAGCAGCACTGTTATTATGGTCTAACCAGGTTTCAGTTAAAAACATAAAATCTAGATTGTGTTTGATAATAAAATCATTGATTAAAAAGGATTTTCCTGCCAAAGACCTGACGTTTAGTAAGGCTAGTGTTAGTGTGTTTTCATTTTTTGGGACAGGCTGTAGCTGACGAGGAATGGATGCTAAATTTGCTAAGTTTGCAGTTAAGTGCTTATTCACCATTCTTTTTCTATTACCTATCACAACATAAATTGAGGAAGAATTGAATACACAGGGCCCGGGCTTGTCTTGGAAAAAGTCATGAGTGTCTCTAGGCCTGGAGCCAAGGCCCGGCACATATCAGGTCATGCTTACTGGATTTTGCACACAAGCGTCCTTATCAGTCTGAGTGGAAAGAGTTTTACTGTTACCCGGGGTTGAACCCGGCGTTTTATTTTTGCTAGGGGTTGAGTGATGGGGGAAGAAAGGGGTGTATATTTGGTTCCAGCATCTACCAGGTGATTCATGTGGTCAGTGAACTCCAACATGGGGGTAGGGGAAAGAGGGAAAGGGTGAGTGGAGACAGCGATGGCTCCTCAAAGGATTTGGGGTTGGTAAGAGTGTTAGAGGGGTGCTGGATGGGTGAAAAGAGGAGTTGAGGTTTTGTATCTCTGCTCTGTGGGTCCCAGGTCAAATCTTTCCTCAGGTGGGGGCTGTGCTGGATCACTGCCGCCTTTGTTGTGTCTTCCTTTTGTTTTGATTCGTCTTGTCTCGTGTCCTGGAAGAGGGAGCAGATGTGTAGCGCAGAAAGTAAAGCAGATTAGAGGTGAACAGCTTTACTCCTGGGTTGTTAAGGGAAAGTCCATCTGCTTTAAAAAGATGTCTGCGCTCCAGAAAATGTTTAAATTGTCAATGAACTGCAGAGAGTGGACGGTACATTCAGTTGAAAGCCATTTGTTTAGTGCCACAGCCGGCTGAATCTCTCATCTCCTCTTCTGACTGACGGTATAGGGCCACTGATAAACACATTTGCGTTTAAGGGGCTGACGGTGTCCAGCAGTTCCTTAAAGTCCAGTTTCTGCAATTCAGACTGTTGCTTTACAACATCATGTGACCCTATATGCAGAATAATGTTCTTCACAGTTGGGTGTTCTGCTATGATAGCTGGGATTTTTTGGTCTAAAGTCAGACACCGTGGCTTTGGGAAAACAGAGTATTTTTGGTGTTTTTACTGTTTTT
>NW_022604370.1:0-20494 GCF_008692095.1 Etheostoma spectabile
AACCAGAAAAAGGTGAACCCATGACCCCCAACATGGGATAAGAAAACACCTACCGTTTCAGGGACTACGATTTAACCCAGCCATGGGACACAAATCTAACCAGAAAGAACGAGCTGACAGAACCCGACACCCTGACGTGGGATACAAACAACACGGTAACTGAAAAAACAAGTTACACCCAACCCCAATATGGGACGCGTAACAAAAATAGACACCCTAGATAGAGAAAATATGGAAAAGACAATACAGGAAGGATGAATACCTGGTGACGTGTCAGCTCGGCTGCGACGAAGAGTTCGTCTCTATTCCTCCGGTTTATTCAGTCTGCCCCCTGTATTATATATTATATATTATATATTATATATTACATATTAAATAGTACGCGCGTACAGATGGTGAGATGAATCGTAGACGTTGTCAGCTTGGCTGCGACGAAGAGTGCAGCTCTGCTTCTTCGATTATTCTAATCATCTCAAAACACTTATTGATAAACTATGTTTAATCTCAGACCTGAGAGGTGCAAGCAAACTCGGAATTGATACGGAATTTCCTAAACCAGAAACGGTTAAAAACCCTACCCGACAGGGGAAAGCGAACACGATAGTGACATAAAATATCCTAACCCAGAAACGGGTAAACCCTAACCCGACATGGGAAAGTGAAACACACATGTAGTGACATAAATATCCTAACCAGAAACGGTTAACCCTACCCACATGGGAAAGTGAAACACGTATAGTTGACGTACGATACAACATCAACCCGTATAGGGGACACAAACTGAACCATGGAAGTACAAAACTATCAGAACTCAAAACTCAAATAATGGAGAAAAACTTCCTACTTCTCCAATCTATTCGTATCCACTAAGGTAGACAAAATGGTGAAGGACATTGTTGGAGGGTAAGTTTATACTGACATGCGCCGGCCCGAGCATAAACCTTTGATCCCCATTATAGTCTGCCGCACCGCTGTGCGACGCAGGGGGTTCATCGTATTTACCAACCCTAACCCAGCCAGTGCCTTCGGACAAGAGAGCTTTCCCCCAAACCCATTACAATGATCCTACCATAACATAACAATACCCAAATGGAGCCATACCACTCGCCAACCTCCTGGAGGAAATAACACTTAATGAGAATAATCATTTTCTTTAGGAAACAATGCTAATTAGTTTTCGTAAATGTAATAATAAAACTAACGACAAAATAAATCTGGAATACACTTTCTCATTCTTCTTCCTCTCTTCCCTCATGCAAATGAGGGAGTAGGGGGAGGTAGAGTCAACAGCCCGTCCATAGGCAGGGGAGAGATTTGAGCCCAACCCGGGACCGCTCTCCTTAACTCTACCTCCTTCCGATCTGATTTATCTTTTACCCAACTCTTCTCCCCACCCTTTTCACTTCTCTGCCTCTTTCCTTTTTCATTAATCCCATAGTTGCGTATACTTAAAATTCCTAGTAATTAACTATAGACTCAAATTTAAATATACAATTTACTCTATTTCTACCCTTCTCCTCCCCGCTTTTCCCTCATGCAAATGAGGGAGTAGGGGAGGTAGAGTCAACAGCCCGTCCATAGGCAGGAGAGATTTTAGCCCAACCCGGGACCGCTCTCCTTAACTCTACCTCCTTCCGATCTGATTTACTTTTATCTAGCTCTTTTCCCCCACCCTTTTCACTTCTCTCCACCCTCTTTCCTTCTCGTTCTTGGATTCATAAAATGAATCACGTATAATCAAATTTCTAGAAATTAATTATATATACCACCCCGAACTTTCATTTTCTTCAGGAAGAAAGTTAAACAACAAGGACCTTAAACCACGCCCATAAACGCCTTAATGACGATATTTAACTACTTCCGGTTATTTTGCAGTCACGTGACTAATATAATTTAATGCAAAAGACTTAAAGATTCAAATTGAACTTCACGGCACGTCTCTCGGACGTTTAGAAAGAAAGTTACAGCATTAAACGTTTAAGAAGCCACGCCCCAAACGCTTTATACAGCAATTTTTCGCTTTAAAAACTATTTTTCCCCTCACTTCCCTTCATCGTATCGGGATGGACTAATACAGTTTACTCGTTAACTCTGCTGGTCCTCCCTGTGCTTTTCACACCATAGTACCTTTTCTAATTTTGAACTTTGAAACCATGACAGTACGTGCTGGCGCAAATAATGACTTCAGAGTGCAGCCTGTTCACACTCTTGTGTTGAGAACAGTGCCTCCTGTAGTTGTGCGGTGTAGGAACACAGGAAGTGATTTAAAAGGCTGGCCGGGGCCCTGGAACTCCAGATCCTCTGTCCTGACTGACAAAAAACAGCCTCTAGAGGGCGCCAAAAACAGACGTCTATTGGACAAATGGTGAGTTAATATTTATTTATTTTCTTGATGTTAGACAATTTAATATTTCTTATACATCCGATGTGATGAGTCAAAATCAATGATCATTGTACTTTCAATACCTTAAAATAATTACTTCAAATCTAATTTTAAACACAAATATACCTAAGAATATGCTAATTCTTTTGCGTAAAACATCAATATCTCTTAAACAAGTCTTTTTAAATACACTAATATTCTGTGTCAAACAAGGAAATCATCTTAAATACTCTTCAAAACAGACTGTAATACAGGAGAAAAATTGAATTGGCTATGGGACACACGCCGGGATTTGATCACCCCCGGTTGGGCCGCCCTTGAGGAGGGTGTCTAGTGGTAATGGCCGAAACACCTGATGATTCCAAGGTTCTCTACTGATGTGTGTCCTACTATTTAGAAGAAAATTATTTTAATAATAAACACCTTACCTTATTAGGAAACCAATAAACACAATCAAACCCAAGATCAGTTAAATTACAATACCAGATATTGGACTAATATGCCTAATCTTAACCATTAGTTTAGTATACCTAATCCTTACCCTGGCCCTAAACTTAACCATAGTCTAGCATGCCTAACCTTAACCCTAACCATAACCATTAGTCTAATATGCCTAACCCTAACCCTGACCCTAAACTTAACCATTAGTCTAGTATGCCTAATCCTTAACCCTAACCCTAACCATAACCATTAGTCTAATATGCCTAACCCTAACCCTGACCCTAAACTTAACCATTAGTCTGGTATGCCTAATCCTAACCCTTACCCTAAACTTAACCATTAGTCCAGTATGCCTGACCCTAACCCTAACTCCAACCCAATCATGGATACAAACCTAACCAAAAGGACCAACTAATAGAACTCGACACCCCGACATGGGACAAACAAACACGGAAACCAGAAAAAGTTGAACCCATGACCCCAACATGGGATAAGAAAACACCTACCGTTTCATGGACTACGATTTAACCCAGTCATGGACACAAATCTAACCAGAAAAGAACGAGCTGACAGAACCCGACACCCTGACGTGGGATACAAACAAACACGGTAACTGAAAACAAGTTACACCCAACAACCCAATATGGGACGCGTAACAAAATAGACAACCTAGATTATAGAAAATTATGGAAAAGACAATACAGGAAGGATGAATACCTGGACGTTGTCAGCTCGCTGCGACGAAGAGTTCGTCTCTATTTCTCCGGTTTATTCAGTCTGCCCTGTATTATATATTATATATTATATATTATATTACATATTAAATAGTAGCGCGTACAGATGGTGAGATGATCGGAGACGTTGTCAGCTTGGCTGCGACGAAGAGTGCATCTCTGCTTCTTCGATTATTCTAATCATCTCAAAACACTTATTGATAAAACTATGTTTATCTCAGACCTGAGAGTTGCAAGCAAACTCGGAATTGATACGGAATTTCCTAAACCAGAAACGGTTAAACCCTAACCCGACAGGGGAAAGCGAAACACGTATAGTGACATAAAATATCCTAAACCAGAAACGGTTAAACCCTAACCCGACATGGGAAGTGAAACACATGTAGTGACATAAAATATCCTAAACCAGAACGTTAAACCCTAACCCAACATGGGAAAGTGAAACACGTATAGTGACGTAAGATACAACATCAACCCGTATAGGGGACACAAACTGAACCATGGAAGTACAAAACTATCAGAACTCAAAACTCAAATAATGGAGAAAAAACTTCCTACTTCTCCAATCTATTCGTATCCACTAAGGTAGACAAAATGGAAGGACATTGTTGGAGGGGTAAGTTTATACTGACATGCGCCGGCCCGAGCATAAACCTTTGATCCCCATTATAGTCTGCCCAGCCGCTGTGCGACGCAGGGGTTCATCGTATTTACCAACCCTAACCCAGCCAGTGCCTTCGGACAAGAGAGCTTTCCCCAAACCCATTACAATGATCCTACCATAACATAACAATACCCAAAAATGGGAGCCATACCACTCGCCACCCTCTCTGGAGGAAATAACACTTAATGAGAATAATCATTTCTTTAGGAAACAATGCTAATTATAGTTTCTCGTAAATGTAATAATAAAACTAACGACAAAATAATCTGGAATACACTTTCTCATTCTTCTTCCTCTCTTCCCTCATGCAAATGAGGGAGTAGGGGGAGGTAGAGTCAACAGCCGTCCATAGCAGGGGAGAGATTTGAGCCAACCCGGGACCGCTCTCCTTAACTCTACCTCCTTCCGATCTGATTTATCTTTACCCCACTCTTCTCCCCACCCTTTCACTTCTCTGCCTCTTTCCTTTTTCATTAAATCCCATAGTTGCGTATAATTAAAATTCCTAGTAATTAACTATAGACTCAAATTTAATATACAATTTACTCTATTTCTACCCTTCTCCTCCCCGCTTTTCCCTCATGCAAATGAGGGAGTAGGGGGAGGTAGAGTCACAGCCCGTCCATAGGCAGGGAGAGATTTGAGCCCAACCCGGGACCGCTCTCCTTAACTCTACCTCCTTCCGATCTGATTTACTTTTATCTAGCTCTTTTCCCCACCCTTTTCACTTCTCCACCTCTTTCCTTCTCGTTCTTGGATTCATAAAATGAATCACGTATAATCAAATTTCTAGAAATTAATTATATATTACACCCCGAACTTTCATTTTCTTCAGGAAGAAAGTTAAAACAACAAGGACCTTAAACCACGCCCATAAACGCCTTAATGACGATATTTTAACTACTTCCGGTTATTTTGCAGTCACGTGACTAATATAATTTAATGCAAAAGACTTAAAGATTCAAATTGAACTTCACGGCACGTCTCTCGGACGTTTAGAAAGAAAGTTACAGCATTAAACGTTTAAGCCACGCCCACAAACGCTTTATACAGCAATTTTCGCTTTAAAAACTATTTTTCCCTCACTTCCCTTCATCGTATCGGGATGGACTAATACAGTTATACTCGGTTAACTCTGCTGGTCCTCCCTGGTGTGCTTTTCACACCATAGTACCTTTTCTAAATTTTGAACTTTGAAACCATGACAGTACGTGCTGGCGCAAATAATGACTTCAGGAGTGCAGCCTGTTCACACTCATTGTGTTGAGAACAGTGCCTCCTGTAGTTGTGCGGTGTATGGAACACAGGAAGTGATTTAAAAGCTGGCCAGGGGCCCTGGACCTCCAGATCCTCTGACCTGACTGACATAAAAAGCCTCTAGAGGGCGCCAAAAACAGACGTCTATTGGAACAAATGGTGAGTTAATATTTATTTATTTTCTTGATGTTAGACAAATTTAATATTTCTTATACATCCGATGTGATGAGTCAAAATCAATGATCATTGTACTTTCAATACCTTAAAATAATTACTTCAAATCTAATTTTAAACACAAATATACCTAAGAATATGCTAATTCTTTTGCGTAAAAACATCAATATCTCTTAAACAAGTCTTTTTAAATACACTAATATTCTGTGTCAAACAAGGAAATACATCTTAAATACTCTTCAAAACAGACTGTAATACAGGAGAAAAATTGAATTGGCTATGGGACACACGCCGGGATTTGATCAACCCCGGTGGGCCGCCCTTGGAGGAGGGTGTCTAGTGGTAATGGCCGAAACACCTGATGATTCCAGGTTCTCTACTGATGATGTGTCCTACTATTTAGAAGAAAATTATTTTAATAATAAAAACCTTAACCTTATTAGGAAACCAATAAAACACAATCAAACCCAAGATCAGTTAAATTACAATACCAGATATTGGACTAATATGCCTAATCTTAACCATTAGTTTAGTATACCTAATCCTTACCCTGGCCCTAAACTTAACCAATAGTCTAGCATGCCTAACCTTAACCCTAACCATAACCATTAGTCTAATATGCCTAACCCTAACCCTGACCCTAAACTTAACCATTAGTCTAGTATGCCTAATCCTTAACCCTAACCCTAACCATAACCATTAGTCTAATATGCCTAACCCTAACCCTGACCCTAAACTTAACCATTAGTCTGGTATGCCTAATCCTAACCCTTACCCTAAACTTAACCATTAGTCCAGTATGCCTGACCCTAACCCTAACTCCAACCCAATCATGGGATACAACCTAACCAGAAAGGACCAACTAATAGAACTCGACACCCCGACATGGGATACAAACAAACACGGAAACCAGAAAAAGGTGAACCCATGACCCCAACATGGGATAAGAAACACCTACCGTTTCATGGACTACGATTTTAACCCAGTCATGGGACACAAATCTAACCAGAAAGAACGAGCTGACAGAACCCGACACCCTGACGTGGGATACAAACAAACACGGTAACTGAAAAACAAGTTACACCCAACAACCCAATATGGGACGCGTAACAAAAATAGACAACCTAGATTATAGAAAATTATGGAAAAGACAATACAGGAAGGATGAATACCTGGTGACGTTGTCAGCTCGGCTGCGACGAAGAGTTCGTCTCTATTTCTCCGGTTTATTCAGTCTGCCCTGTATTATATATTATATATTATATTTATATATTACATATTAAATAGTAGCGCGTACAGATGGTGAGATGATCGGAGACGTTGTCAGCTTGGCTGCGACGAAGAGTGCATCTCTGCTTCTTCGATTATTCTAATCATCTCAAAACACTTATTGATAAAACTATGTTTAATCTCAGACCTGAGAGTTGCAAGCAAACTCGGAATTGATACGGAATTTCCTAAACCAGAAACGGTTAAACCCTAACCCGACAGGGGAAAGCGAAACACGTATAGTGACATAAATATCCTAAACCAGAAACGGTTAAACCCTAACCCGACATGGGAAGTGAAACACATGTAGTGACATAAAATATCCTAAACCAGAAACGGTTAAACCCTAACCCAACATGGGAAAGTGAAACACGTATAGTGACGTAAGATACAACATCAACCCGTATAGGGGACACAAACTGAACCATGGAAGTACAAAACTATCAGAACTCAAAAACTCAAATAATGGAGAAAAAACTTCCTACTTCTCCAATCTATTCGTATCCACTAAGGTAGACAAAATGGTGAAGGACATTGTTGGAGGGGTAAGTTATACTGACATGCGCCGGCCCGAGCATAAACCTTTGATCCCCATTATAGTCTGCCCAGCCGCTGTGCGACGCAGGGGGTTCATCGTATTTACCAACCCTAACCCAGCCAGTGCCTTCGGACAAGAGAGCTTTCCCCAAACCCATTACAATGATCCTACCATAACATAACAATACCCAAAAATGGGAGCCATACCACTCGCCAACCTCTCTGGAGGAAATAACACTTAATGAGAATAATCATTTCTTTAGGAAACAATGCTAATTATAGTTTCTCGTAAATGTAATAATAAAACTAACGACAAAATAAATCTGGAATACACTTTCTCATTCTTCTTCCTCTCTTCCCTCATGCAAATGAGGAGTAGGGGGAGGTAGAGTCAACAGCCCGTCCATAGGCAGGGGAGAGATTTGAGCCCAACCCGGACCGCTCTCCTTAACTCTACCTCCTTCCGATCTGATTTATCTTTTACCCACTCTTCCCCCACCCTTTTCACTTCTCTGCCTCTTTCCTTTTTCATTAAATCCCATAGTTGCGTATAATTAAAATTCCTAGTAATTAACTATAGACTCAAATTTAAATATACAATTTACTCTATTTCTACCCTTCTCCTCCCCGCTTTTCCCTCATGCAAATGAGGGAGTAGGGGGTAGGTAGACCAACAGCCCGTCCATAGGCAGGGGAGATTTGAGCCCAACCCGGGACCGCTCTCCTTAACTCTACCTCCTTCCGATCTGATTTACTTTTATCTAGCTCTTTTCCCCACCCTTTTCACTTCTCCACCTCTTTCCTTCTCGTTCTTGGATTCATAAAATGAATCACGTATAATCAAATTTCTAGAAATTAATTATATATTACACCCCAAACTTTCATTTTCTTCAGGAAGAAAGTTAAAACAACAAGGACCTTAAACCACGCCCATAAACGCCTTAATGACGATATTTTAACTACTTCCGGTTATTTTGCAGTCACGTGACTAATATAATTTAATGCAAAAGACTTAAAGATTCAAATTGAACTTCACGGCACGTCTCTCGGACGTTTAGAAAGAAAGTTACAGCATTAAACGTTTAAGCCACGCCCACAAACGCTTTATACAGCAATTTTCGCTTTAAAAACTATTTTTCCCTCACTTCCCTTCATCGTATCGGGATGGGACTAATACAGTTATACTCGGTTAACTCTGCTGGTCCTCCCTGGTGTGCTTTTCACACCATAGTACCTTTTCTAAATTTTGAACTTTGAAACCATGACAGTACGTGCTGGCGCAAATAATGACTTCAGGAGTGCAGCCTGTTCACACTCATTGTGTTGAGAACAGTGCCTCCTGTAGTTGTGCGGTGTATGGAACACAGGAAGTGATTTAAAAGGCTGGCCAGGGCCCTGGAACTCCAGATCCTCTGTCCTGACTGACAAAAAACAGCCTCTAGAGGGCGCCAAAAACAGACGTCTATTGGAACAAATGGTGAGTTAATATTTATTTATTTTCTTGATGTTAGACAATTTAATATTTCTTATACATCCGATGTGATGAGTCAAAATCAATGATCATTGTACTTTCAATACCTTAAATAATTACTTCAAATCTAATTTTAAACACAATATACCTAAGAATATGCTAATTCTTTTGCGTAAAAACATCAATATCTCTTAAACAGTCTTTTTAAATACACTAATATTCTGTGTCAAACAAGAAATACATCTTAAATACTCTTCAAAACAGACTGTAATACAGGAAAAATTGAATTGGCTATGGGACACACGCCGGGATTTGATCAACCCCGGTTGGGCCGCCCTTGGAGGAGGGTGTCTAGTGGTAATGGCCGAAACACCTGATGATTCCAAGGTTCTCTACTGATGATGTGTCCTACTATTTAGAAGAAAATTATTTTAATAATAAAACCTTAACCTTATTAGGAAACCAATAAACACAATCAAACCCAAGATCAGTTAAATTACAATACCAGATATTGGACTAATATGCCTAATCTTAACCATTAGTTTAGTATACCTAATCCTTACCCTGGCCCTAAACTTAACCAATAGTCTAGCATGCCTAACCTTAACCCTAACCATAACCATTAGTCTAATATGCCTAACCCTAACCCTGACCCTAAACTTAACCATTAGTCTAGTATGCCTAATCCTTAACCCTAACCCTAACCATAACCATTAGTCTAATATGCCTAACCCTAACCCTGACCCTAAACTTAACCATTAGTCTGGTATGCCTAATCCTAACCCTTACCCTAAACTTAACCATTAGTCCAGTATGCCTGACCCTAACCCTAACTCCAACCCAATCATGGATACAAACCTAACCAGAAAGGACCAACTAATAGAACTCGACACCCCGACATGGGATACAAACAAACACGGAAACCAGAAAAGGTGAACCCATGACCCCCATGGGATAAGAAAACACCTACCGTTTCATGGACTACGATTTTAACCCAGTCATGGGACACAAATCTAACCAGAAAGAACGAGCTGACAGAACCCGACACCCTGACGTGGGATACAAACAAACACGGTAACTGAAAAACAAGTTACACCCAACAACCCAATATGGACGCGTAACAAAATAGACAACCTAGATTATAGAAATTATGGAAAGACAATACAGGAAGATGAATACCTGGTGACGTTGTCAGCTCGGCTGCGACGAAGAGTTCGTCTCTATTTCTCCGGTTTATTCAGTCTGCCCTGTATTATATATTATATATATATATTATATATTACATATTAAATAGTAGCGCGTACAGATGGTGAGATGATCGGAGACGTTGTCAGCTTGGCTGCGACGAAGAGTGCATCTCTGCTTCTTCGATTATTCTAATCATCTCAAAACACTTATTGATAAAACTATGTTTAATCTCAGACCTGAGAGTTGCAAGCAAACTCGGAATTGATACGGAATTTCCTAAACCAGAAACGGTTAAACCCTAACCCGACAGGGAAAGCGAAACACGTATAGTGACATAAAATCCTAAACCAGAAACGGTTAAACCCTAACCCGACATGGGAAAGTGAAACACATGTAGTGACATAAAATATCCTAAACCAGAAACGGTTAAACCCTAACCCACATGGGAAAGTGAAACACGTATAGTGACGTAAGATACAACATCAACCCGTATAGGGGACACAAACTGAACCATGGAAGTACAAAACTATCAGAACTCAAAAACTCAAATAATGGAGAAAAACTTCCTACTTCTCCAATCTATTCGTATCCACTAAGGTAGACAAAATGGTGAAGGACATTGTTGGAGGGGTAAGTTTATACTGACATGCGCCGGCCCGAGCATAAACCTTTGATCCCCATTATAGTCTGCCCAGCCGCTGTGCGACGCAGGGGGTTCATCGTATTTACCAACCCTACCCAGCCAGTGCCTTCGGACAAGAGAGCTTTCCCCAAACCCATTACAATGATCCTACCATAACATAACAATAAACCCAAAAATGGCCATACACTCGCCAACCTCTCTGGAGGAAATAACACTTAATGAGAATAATCATTTCTTTAGGAAACAATGCTAATTATAGTTTCTCGTAAATGTAATAATAAACTAACGACAAAATAAATCTGGAATACACTTTCTCATTCTTCTTCCTCTCTTTCCCTCATGCAAATGAGGGAGTAGGGGGAGGTAGAGTCAACAGCCCGTCCATAGGCAGGGGAGAGATTTGAGCCCAACCCGGGACCGCTCTCCTTAACTCTACCTCCTTCCGATCTGATTTATCTTTTACCCAACTCTTCTCCCCACCCTTTTCACTTCTCTGCCTCTTTCCTTTTTCATTAAATCCCATAGTTGCGTATAATTAAAATTCCTAGTAATTAACTATAGACTCAAATTTAAATATACATTTACTCTATTTCTACCCTTCTCCTCCCCGCTTTTTCCCTCATGCAAATGAGGGAGTAGGGGGAGGTAGAGTCAACAGCCCGTCCATAGGCAGGGGAGAGATTTGAGCCCAACCCGGGACCGCTCTCCTTAACTCTACCTCCTTCCGATCTGATTTACTTTTATCTAGCTCTTTTCCCCACCCTTTTCACTTCTCCACCTCTTTCCTTCTCGTTCTTGGATTCATAAATGAATCACGTATAATCAAATTTCTAGAAATTAATTATATATTACACCCCAACTTTCATTTTCTTCAGGAAGAAAGTTAAAACAACAAGGACCTTAAACCACGCCCATAAACGCCTTAATGACGATATTTTAACTACTTCCGGTTATTTTGCAGTCACGTGACTAATATAATTTAATGCAAAAGACTTAAAGATTCAAATTGAACTTCACGGCACGTCTCTCGGACGTTTAGAAAGAAAGTTACAGCATTAAACGTTTAAGCCACGCCCACAAACGCTTTATACAGCAATTTTCGCTTTAAAAACTATTTTTCCCTCACTTCCCTTCATCGTATCGGGATGGGACTAATACAGTTATACTCGGTTAACTCTGCTGGTCCTCCCTGGTGTGCTTTTCACACCATAGTACCTTTTCTAAATTTTGAACTTTGAAACCATGACAGTACGTGCTGGCGCAAATAATGACTTCAGGAGTGCAGCCTGTTCACACTCATTGTGTTGAGAACAGTGCCTCCTGTAGTTGTGCGGTGTATGGAACACAGGAAGTGATTTAAAAGGCTGGCCAGGGGCCCTGGAACTCCAGATCCTCTGTCCTGACTGACAAAAAACAGCCTCTAGAGGGCGCCAAAAACAGACGTCTATTGGAACAAATGGTGAGTTAATATTATTTATTTTCTTGATGTTAGACAAATTTAATATTTCTTATACATCCGATGTGATGAGTCAAAATCAATGATCATTGTACTTTCAATACCTTAAAATAATTACTTCAAATCTAATTTTTAAACACAAATATACCTAAGAATATGCTAATTCTTTGCGTAAAAACATCAATATCTCTTAAACAAGTCTTTTTAAATACACTAATATTCTGTGTCAAACAAGGAAATACATCTTAAATACTCTTCAAAACAGACTGTAATACAGGAGAAAAATTGAATTGGCTATGGGACACACGCCGGGATTTGATCAACCCCGGTTGGGCCGCCCTTGGAGGAGGGTGTCTAGTGGTAATGGCCGAAACACCTGATGATTCCAAGGTTCTCTACTGATGATGTGTCCTACTATTTAGAAGAAATTATTTTAATAATAAAACCTTAACCTTATTAGGAAACCAAAAAACACAATCAAACCCAAGATCAGTTAAATTACAATACCAGATATTGGACTAATATGCCTAATCTTAACCATTAGTTTAGTATACCTAATCCTTACCCTGGCCCTAAACTTAACCAATAGTCTAGCATGCCTAACCTTAACCCTAACCATAACCATTAGTCTAATATGCCTAACCCTAACCCTGACCCTAAACTTAACCATTAGTCTAGTATGCCTAATCCTTAACCCTAACCCTAACCATAACCATTAGTCTAATATGCCTAACCCTAACCCTGACCCTAAACTTAACCATTAGTCTGGTATGCCTAATCCTAACCCTTACCCTAAACTTAACCATTAGTCCAGTATGCCTGACCCTAACCCTAACTCCAACCCAATCATGGGATACAAACCTAACCAGAAAGGACCAACTAATAGAACTCGACACCCCGACATGGGATACAAACAAACACGGAAACCAGAAAAAGTGAACCCATGACCCCAACATGGGATAAAAAACACCTACCGTTTCATGGACTACGATTTTAACCCAGTCATGGACACAAATCTAACCAGAAAAGAACGAGCTGACAGAACCCGACACCCTGACGTGGGATACAAACAAACACGGTAACTGAAAAACAAGTTACACCCAACAACCCAATATGGGACGCGTAACAAAATAGACAACCTAGATTATAGAAAATTATGGAAAGACAATACAGGAAGGATGAATACCTGGTGACGTTGTCAGCTCGGCTGCGACGAAGAGTTCGTCTCTATTTCTCCGGTTTATTCAGTCTGCCCTGTATTATATATTATATATTATATATTATATTACATATTAAATAGTAGCGCGTACAGATGGTGAGATGATCGGAGACGTTGTCAGCTTGGCTGCGACGAAGAGTGCATCTCTGCTTCTTCGATTATTCTAATCATCTCAAAACACTTATTGATAAAACTATGTTTAATCTCAGACCTGAGAGTTGCAAGCAAACTCGAATTGATACGGAATTTCCTAAACCAGAAACGGTTAAACCCTAACCCGACAGGGGAAAGCGAAACACGTATAGTGACATAAAATATCCTAAACCAGAAACGGTTAAACCCTAACCCGACATGGGAAAGTGAAACACATGTAGTGACATAAATATCCTAAACCAGAAACGGTTAAACCCTAACCCACATGGGAAAGTGAAACACGTATAGTGACGTAAGATACAACATCAACCCGTATAGGGGACACAAACTGAACCATGGAAGTACAAAACTATCAGAACTCAAAAACTCAAATAATGGAGAAAAAACTTCCTACTTCTCCAATCTATTCGTATCCACTAAGGTAGACAAATGGTGAAGGACATTGTTGGAGGGTAAGTTTATACTGACATGCGCCGGCCCGAGCATAAACCTTTGATCCCCATTATAGTCTGCCCAGCCGCTGTGCGACGCAGGGGGTTCATCGTATTACCAACCCTAACCCAGCCAGTGCCTTCGGACAAGAGAGCTTTCCCCAAACCCATTACAATGATCCTACCATAACATAACAATACCCAAAAAGGGAGCCATACCACTCGCCAACCTCTCTGGAGGAAATAACACTTAATGAGAATAATCATTTCTTTAGGAAACAATGCTAATTATAGTTTCTCGTAAATGTAATAATAAAACTAACGACAAAATAATCTGGAATACACTTTCTCATTCTTCTTCCTCTCTTCCCTCATGCAAATGAGGGAGTAGGGGGAGGTAGAGTCAACAGCCCGTCCATAGGCAGGGAGAGATTTGAGCCCAACCCGGGACCGCTCTCCTTAACTCTACCTCCTTCCGATCTGATTTATCTTTTACCCAACTCTTCTCCCCACCCTTTTCACTTCTCTGCCTCTTTCCTTTTCATTAAATCCCATAGTTGCGTATAATTAAAATTCCTAGTAATTAACTATAGACTCAAATTTAAATATACAATTTACTCTATTTCTACCCTTCTCCTCCCCGCTTTTCCCTCATGCAAATGAGGGAGTAGGGGGAGGTAGAGTCAACAGCCCGTCCATAGGCAGGGGAGAGATTTGAGCCCAACCCGGGACCGCTCTCCTTAACTCTACCTCCTTCCGATCTGATTTACTTTTATCTAGCTCTTTTCCCCACCCTTTTCACTTCTCCACCTCTTTCCTTCTCGTTCTTGGATTCATAAAATGAATCACGTATAATCAAATTTCTAGAAATTAATTATATACACCCCAAACTTTCATTTTCTTCAGGAAGAAAGTTAAACAACAAGGACCTTAAACCACGCCCATAAACGCCTTAATGACGATATTTTAACTACTTCCGGTTATTTTGCAGTCACGTGACTAATATAATTTAATGCAAAAGACTTAAAGATTCAAATTGAACTTCACGGCACGTCTCTCGGACGTTTAGAAAGAAAGTTACAGCATTAAACGTTTAAGCCACGCCCACAAACGCTTTATACAGCAATTTTCGCTTTAAAACTATTTTTCCCTCACTTCCCTTCATCGTATCGGGATGGGACTAATACAGTTATACTCGGTTAACTCTGCTGGTCCTCCCTGGTGTGCTTTTCACACCATAGTACCTTTCTAAATTTTGAACTTTGAAACCATGACAGTACGTGCTGGCGCAAATAATGACTTCAGGAGTGCAGCCTGTTCACACTCATTGTGTTGAGAACAGTGCCTCCTGTAGTTGTGCGTGTATGGAACACAGGAAGTGATTTAAAAGGCTGGCCAGGGGCCCTGGAACTCCAGATCCTCTGTCCTGACTGACAAAAAACAGCCTCTAGAGGGCGCCAAAAACAGACGTCTATTGGAACAAATGGTGAGTTAATATTTATTTATTTTCTTGATGTTAGACAAATTTAATATTTCTTATACATCCGATGTGATGAGTCAAAATCAATGATCATTGTACTTTCAATACCTTAAAATATACTTCAAATCTAATTTTTAAACACAAATATACCTAAGATATGCTAATTCTTTTGCGTAAAAACATCAATATCTCTTAAACAAGTCTTTTTAAATACACTAATATTCTGTGTCAAACAAGGAAATACATCTTAATACTCTTCAAAACAGACTGTAATACAGGAGAAAATTGATTGGCTATGGGACACACGCCGGGATTTGATCAACCCCGGTTGGGCCGCCCTTGGAGGAGGGTGTCTAGTGGTAATGGCCGAAACACCTGATGATTCCAAGGTTCTCTACTGATGATGTGTCCTACTATTTAGAAGAAAATTATTTTAATAATAAAACCTTAACCTTATTAGGAAACCAATAAAACACAATCAAACCCAAGATCAGTTAAATTACAATACCAGATATTGGACTAATATGCCTAATCTTAACCATTAGTTTAATACCTAATCCTTACCCTGGCCCTAAACTTAACCAATAGTCTAGCATGCCTAACCTTAACCCTAACCATAACCATTAGTCTAATATGCCTAACCCTAACCCTGACCCTAAACTTACCATTAGTCTAGTATGCCTAATCCTTAACCCTAACCCTAACCATAACCATTAGTCTAATATGCCTAACCCTAACCCTGACCCTAAACTTAACCATTAGTCTGGTATGCCTAATCCTAACCCTTACCCTAAACTTAACCATTAGTCCAGTATGCCTGACCCTAACCCTAACTCCAACCCAATCATGGGATACAAACCTAACCAGAAAGGACCAACTAATAGAACTCGACACCCCGACATGGGATACAAACAACACACGGAAACCAGAAAAGGTGAACCCATGACCCCAACATGGGATAAGAAACACCTACCGTTTCATGGACTACGATTTTAACCCAGTCATGGACACAAATCTAACCAGAAAAGAACGAGCTGACAGAACCCGACACCCTGACGTGGGATACAAACAAACACGGTAACTGAAAAACAAGTTACACCCAACACCCAATATGGGACGCGTAACAAAAATAGACAACCTAGATTATAGAAAATTATGGAAAAGACAATACAGGAAGGATGAATACCTGGTGACGTTGTCAGCTCGGCTGCGACGAAGAGTTCGTCTCTATTTCTCCGGTTTATTCAGTCTGCCCTGTATTATATATTATATATTATATATTATATATTACATATTAAATAGTAGCGCGTACAGATGGTGAGATGATCGGAGACGTTGTCAGCTTGGCTGCGACGAAGAGTGCATCTCTGCTTCTTCGATTATTCTAATCATCTCAAACACTTATTGATAAAACTATGTTTAATCTCAGACCTGAGAGTTGCAAGCAAACTCGGAATTGATACGGAATTTCCTAAACCAGAAACGGTTAAACCCTAACCCGACAGGGGAAAGCGAAACACGTATAGTGACATAAAATATCCTAAACCAGAAACGGTTAAACCCTAACCCGACATGGGAAAGTGAAACACATGTAGTGACATAAAATATCCTAAACCAGAACGGTTTAACCCTAACCCACATGGAAAGTGAACACGTATAGTGACGTAAGATACAACATCAACCGTATAGGGGACACAAACTGAACCATGGAAGTACAAAACTATCAGAACTCAAAACTCAAATAATGGAGAAAAAACTTCCTACTTCTCCAATCTATTCGTATCCACTAAGGTAGACAAAATGGTGAAGGACATTGTTGGAGGGTAAGTTTATACTGACATGCGCCGGCCCGAGCATAACCTTTGATCCCCATTATAGTCTGCCCAGCCGCTGTGCGACGCAGGGGGTTCATCGTATTTACCAACCCTAACCCAGCCAGTGCCTTCGGACAAGAGAGCTTTCCCCAAACCCATTACAATGATCCTACCATAACATAACAATACCCAAAAATGGGAGCCATACCACTCGCCAACCTCTCTGGAGGAAATAACACTTAATGAGAATAATCATTTCTTTAGGAAACAATGCTAATTATAGTTTCTCGTAAATGTAATAATAAAACTAACGACAAAAAAATCTGGAATACACTTTCTCATTCTTCTTCCTCTCTTCCCTCATGCAAATGAGGGAGTAGGGGGAGGTAGAGTCAACAGCCCGTCCATAGGCAGGGGAGAGATTGAGCCCAACCCGGGACCGCTCTCCTTAACTCTACCTCCTTCCGATCTGATTTATCTTTTACCCAACTCTTCTCCCCACCCTTTTCACTTCTCTGCCTCTTTCCTTTTTCATTAAATCCCATAGTTGCGTATAATTAAAATTCCTAGTAATAACTATAGACTCAATTTAAATATACAATTTACTCTATTTCTACCCTTCTCCTCCCCGCTTTTCCCTCATGCAAATGAGGAGTAGGGGGAGTAGAGTCAACAGCCCGTCCATAGGCAGGGGAGAGATTTGAGCCAACCCGGACCGCTCCTCCTTAACTCTACCCCTTCCGATCTGATTTACTTTTATCTAGCTCTTTTCCCCACCCTTTTCACTTCTCCACCTCTTTCCTTTCTCGTTCTGGATTCATAAAATGATCACGTATAATCAAATTTCTAGAAATTAATTATATATTACACCCCAACTTTCATTTTCTTCAGGAAAAAGTTAAACAACAAGGACCTTAACCACGCCCATAACGCCTTAATGACGATATTTTAACTACTTCTTCCGTTATTTTGCAGTCACGTGACTAATATAATTTAATGCAAAAGACTTAAAGATTCAAATTGACTTCACGGCACGTCTCTCGGACGTTTAGAAAGAAAGTTACAGCATTAAACGTTTAAGCCACGCCCACAAACGCTTTATACAGCAATTTTCGCTTTAAAAACTATTTTTCCCCACTTCCCTTCATCGTATCGGGATGGACTAATACAGTATCTCCGGTTAACTCTGCTGTCCTCCCTGGTGTGCTTTTCACACCATAGTACCTTTTCTAATTTTTGAACTTTGAAACCATGACAGTACGTGCTGGCGCAAATATGACTTCAGGAGTGCAGCCTGTTCACACTCTTGTGTTGAGAACAGTGCCTCCTGTAGTTGTGCGGTGTATGGAACACAGGAAGTGATTTAAAAGGCTGGCCAGGGGCCCTGGAACTCCAGATCCTCTGTCCTGACTGACAAAAAACAGCCTCTAGAGGGCGCCAAAACAGACGTCTATTGGAACAAATGGTGAGTTAATATTTATTATTTTCTTGATGTTAGACAAATTTAATATTTCTATACATCCGATGTGATGAGTCAAAATCAATGATCATTGTACTTTCATACCTTAAATAATACTTCAATCTAATTTTTAAACACAAATATACCTAAGAATATGCTAATTCTTTTGCGTAAAAACATCAATATCTCTTAACCAAGTCTTTTTAAATACACTAATATTCTGTGTCAAACAAGGAAATACATCTTAAATACTCTTCAAAACAGACTGTAATACAGGAAAAAATTGAATTGGCTATGGGACACCACGCCGGATTTGATCAACCCCGGTTGGGCCGCCCTTGGAGGAGGGTGTCTAGTGGTATGGCCGAAAACACCTGATGATTCAAGGTTCTCTACTGATGATGGTCCTACTATTTAGAAGAAAATTATTTTAATAATAAAAACCTTAACCTTATTAGGAAACCAATAAAACACAATCAAACCCAAGATCAGTTAAATTACAATACCAGATTTGGACTAATATGCCTAATCTTAACCATTAGTTTAGTATACCTAATCCTTACCCTGGCCCTAAACTTAACCAATAGTCTAGCATGCCTAACCTTAACCCTAACCATAACCATTAGTCTAATATGCCTAACCCTAACCTGACCCTAAACTTAACCATTAGTCTAGTATGCCTAATCCTTAACCCTAACCCTAACCATAACCATTAGTCTAATATGCTAACCCTAACCCTGACCCTAAACTTAACCATTAGTCTGGTATGCCTAATCCTAACCCTTACCCTAAACTTAACCATTAGTCCAGTATGCCTGACCCTAACCCTAACTCCAACCTCATGATACAAACCTAACCAGAAAGGACCAACTAATAGAACTCGACACCCCGACATGTACCAAACAACACGGAAACCAGAAAAGGTGAACCCATGACCCCAACATGGGATAAGAAAACACCTACCGTTTCATGGACTACGATTTTAACCCAGTCATGGGACACAAATCTAACCAGAAAAGAACGAGCTGACAGAACCCGACACCCTGACGTGGATACAAACAAACCAGTAACTGAAAAACAAGTTACACCCACCAACCCAATATGGGACGCGTAACAAAATAGACAACCTAGATTATAGAAAATTATGAAAGACAATACAGGAAGGATGAATACCTGGTGACGTTGTCAGCTCGGCTGCGACGAAGAGTTCGTCTCTATTTCTCCGTTTTATTCAGTCTGCCCTGTATATATATTATATATTATATATTATATATTACATATTAAATAGTAGCGCGTACAGATGGTGAGATGATCGGAGACGTTGTCAGCTTGGCTGCGACGAAGAGTGCATCTCTGCTTCTTCGATTATTCTAATCATCTCAAAACTTATTGATAAAACTATGTTTAATCTCAGACCTGAGAGTTGCAAGCAAACTCGAATTGATACGGATTTCCTAAACCAGAAACGGTTAAAACCCTAACCCGACAGGGGAAAGCGAAACACGTATAGTGACATAAAATATCCTAAACCAGAAACGTTAAACCCTAACCCGACATGGGAAAGTGAAACACATGTAGTGACATAAAATATCCTAAACCAGAAACGGTTAAACCCTAACCCAACATGGGAAAGTGAAACACGTATAGTGACGTAAGATACAACATCAACCCGTATAGGGGACACAACTGAACCATGGAAGTACAAAACTATCAGACTCAAA
>NW_022604371.1:0-20819 GCF_008692095.1 Etheostoma spectabile
CAACATGGGATAAGAAAACACCTACCGTTCATGACTACGATTTTAACCCAGTCATGGGACACAAATCTAACCAGAAAAGAACGACTGACAGAACCCGACACCCTGACGTGGGATACAAACAAACACGTAACTGAAAAACAAGTTACACCCACAACCCAATATGGGACGCGTAACAAAATAGACAACCTAGATTATAGAAAATTATGGAAAGACAATACAGGAAGGATGAATACCTGGTGACGTTGTCAGCTCGGCTGCGACGAAGAGTTCGTCTCTATTTCTCCGGTTTATTCAGTCTGCCCTGTATTATATATTATATATTATATTTATATATTACATATTAAATAGTAGTATCGCGTACAGATGGTGAGATATCGGGAGACGTTGTCAGCTTGCTGCGACGAAGAGTGCATCTCTGCTTCTTCGATTATTCTAATCATCTCAAACCACTTATTGATAAAACTATGTTTAATCTCAGACCTGAGAGTTGCAAGCAAACTCGGAATTGATACGGAATTTCCTAAACCAGAAACGGTTAAACCCTAACCCGACAGGGGAAAGCGAAACACGTATAGTGACATAAATATCCTAAACCGAAACGGTTAAACCCTAACCCGACATGGGAAAGTGAAACACATGTAGTGACATAAAATC
Source organism: Etheostoma spectabile (assembly GCF_008692095.1). Classification (NCBI taxonomy): domain Eukaryota; kingdom Metazoa; phylum Chordata; class Actinopteri; order Perciformes; family Percidae; genus Etheostoma; species Etheostoma spectabile. The sequence goes on from NW_022604371.1 coordinate 655, forward strand.
CCTAAACCAGAACGGTTAAACCCTAACCCAACATGGAAAGTGAACACGTATAGTGACGTAAGATACAACATCAACCCGTATAGGGGACACAACTGAACCATGGAATACAAAACTATCAGAACTCCAAAACTAAATAATGGAGAAAAAACTTCCTACTTCTCCAATCTATTCGTATCCCCTAAGGTAGACAAAATGGTGAAGGACATTGTTGGAGGGGTAAGTTTATACTGACATGCGCCGGCCCGAGCATAAACCTTTGATCCCCATTATAGTCTGCCCAGCCGCTGTGCGACGCAGGGTTCATCGATTTACCAACCCTAACCAGCCAGTGCCTTCGGACAAGAGAGCTTTCCCCAAACCCATTACAATGATCCTACCATACAATAACAATACCCAAAAATGGGAGCCATACCACTCGCCAACCTCTCTGGAGGAAATAACACTTAATGAGAATAATCATTTCTTTAGGAAACAATGCTAATTTAGTTTCTCGTAATGTAATAATAAACACTAACGACAAAATAAATCTGGAATACACTTTCTCATTCTTCTTCCTCTCTTCCCTCGCAAATGAGGGAGTAGGGGGAGGTAGAGTCAACAGCCCGTCCATAGGCAGGGGAGAGATTTGAGCCCAACCCGGGACCGCTCTCCTTAACTCTACCTCCTTCCGATCTGATTTATCTTTTACCCCACCTCTTCTCCCCACCCTTTCACTCTCTGCCTCTTTCCTTTTTCATTAAATCCCATAGTTGCGTATAATTAAAATTCCTAGTAATTAACTATAGACTCAAATTTAAATATACAATTTACTCTATTTCTACCCTTCTCCTCCCCGCTTTCCCTCATGCAAATGAGGGAGTAGGGGAGGTAGAGTCACAGCCCGTCCATAGGCAGGGGAGAGATTTGAGCCACCAACCCGGACCCCTCTCTCTCCTAACTCTAACCTCCTTCCGTCTGTGTACTTTTTTTTCTAGCTCTTTTCCCCCCCTTTCACTTCTCCACCGCTTTCTTCCTCGTTCTTGGATTCATAATGAATCACGTAAATCAAATTTCTAGAAATTAATTATATATTACACCCCCGAACTTTCATTTTCTTCAGAAGAAAGTTAAACACAAGGACCTTAAACCACGCCCATAAAACGCCTTAATGACGATATTTTAACTACTTCCGGTTATTTGCAGTCACGTGACTAATATAATTTAATGCAAAAGACTTAAAGATTCAAATTGAACTTCACGGCACGTCTCTCGGACGTTTAGAAAGAAAGTTACAGCATTAAACGTTTAAGCCACGCCCACAAACGCTTTATACAGCAATTTCGCTTTAAAAACTATTTTCCCTCACTTCCCTTCATCGTATCGGGATGGGACTAATACAGTTATACTCGGTTAACTCTGCTGGTCCTCCCTGGTGTGCTTTTCACACACCATAGTACCTTTTCTAAATTTGAACTTTGAAACCATGACAGTACCTGGCGCAAATAATGACTTCAGGAGTGCAGCCTGTTCACACTCATTGTGTTGAGAACAGTGCCTCCTGTAGTTGTGCGGTGTATGGAACACAGGAAGTGATTTAAAAGGCTGGCCAGGGGCCCTGGAACTCCATCCTCTGTCCTGACTGACAAAAAACAGCCTCTAGAGGGCGCCAAAAACAGACGTCTATTGGAACAAATGGTGAGTTAATATTTATTTATTTTCTTGATGTTAGACAAAATTTAATATTCTTATACATCCGATGTGATGAGTCAAAATCAATGATCATTGTACTTTCAATACCTTAAAATATTACTTCAAATCTAATTTTTAAACCAAATATACCTAAGAATATGCTAATTCTTTTGCGTAAAACATCAATATCTCTTAAACAAGTCTTTTTAAATACACTAATATTCTGTGTCAAACAAGGAAATACATCTTAAATACTCTTCAAAACAGACTGTAATACAGGAGAAAAATTGAATTGGCTATGGGACACACGCCGGGATTTGATCAACCCCGGTTGGGCCGCCCTTGGAGGAGGGTGTCTAGTGGTAGTATGGCCGAAACACCTGATGATTCCAAGGTTCTCTACTGATGATGTGTCCTACTATTAGAAGAAAATTATTTTAATAATAAAACCTTAACCTTATTAGGAAACCAATAAAACACAATCAAACCCAAGATCAGTTAAATTACAATACCAGATATTGGACTAATATGCCTAATCTTAACCATTAGTTTAGTATACCTAATCCTTACCCTGGCCCTAAACTTAACCAATAGTCTAGCCCTAACCCTAACCCTAACCATAACCATTAGTCTAATATGCCTAACCCTAACCCTGACCCTAAACTTAACCATTAGTCTAGTATGCCTAATCCTTAACCCTAACCCTAACCATAACCATTAGTCTAATATGCCTAACCCTAACCCTGACCCTAAACTTAACCATTAGTCTAGTATGCCTAATCCTAACCCTTACCCTAAACTTAACCATTAGTCCAGTATGCCTGACCCTAACCCTAACTCCAACCCAATCATGGGATACAAACCTAACCAGAAAGGACCACTAATAGAACTCGACACCCCGACATGGGATACAAACAAACACGGAAACCAGAAAAAGGTGAACCCATGACCCCAACATGGGATAAGAAAACACCTACCGTTTCATGGACTACAATTTTAACCCAGTCATGGGACACAAATCTAACCAGAAAAGAACGAGCTGACAGAACCCGACACCCTGACGTGGGATACAAACAAACACGGTAACTGAAAAACAAGTTACACCCAACAACCCAATATGGGACGCGTAACAAAAATAGACAACCTAGATTATAGAAAATTATGGAAAAGACAATACAGGAAGGATGAATACCTGGTGACGTTGTCAGCTCGGCTGCGACGAAGAGTTCGTCTCTATTTCTCCGGTTTATTCAGTCTGCCCTGTATTATATATTATATATTATATATTATATATTACATATTAAATAGTAGCGCGTACAGATGGTGAGATGATCGGAGACGTTGTCAGCTTGGCTGCGACGAAGAGTGCATCTCTGCTTCTTCGATTATTCTAATCATCTCAAAACACTTATTGATAAAACTATGTTTAATCTCAGACCTGAGAGTTGCAAGCAAACTCGGAATTGATACGGAATTTCCTAAACCAGAAACGGTTAAACCCTAACCCGACAGGGGAAAGCGAAACACGTATAGTGACATAAAATATCCTAAACCAGAAACGGTTAAACCCTAACCCGACATGGGAAAGTGAAACACATGTAGTGACATAAAATATCCTAAACCAGAAACGGTTAAACCCTAACCCGACATGGGAAAGTGAAACACGTATAGTGACGTAAGATACAACATCAACCCGTATAGGGACACAAACTGAACCATGGAAGTACAAAACTATCAGAACTCAAAAACTCAAATAATGGAGAAAAAACTTCCTACTTCTCCAATCTATTCGTATCCACTAAGGTAGACAAAATGGTGAAGGACATTGTTGGAGGGGTAAGTTTATACTGACATGCGCCGGCCCGAGCATAAACCTTGATCCCCATTATAGTCTGCCCAGCCGCTGTGCGACGCAGGGGGTTCATCGTATTTACCAACCCTAACCCAGCCAGTGCCTTCGGACAAGAGAGCTTTCCCCAAACCCATTACAATGATCCTACCATAACATAACAATACCCAAAAATGGGAGCCATACCACTCGCCAACCTCTCTGGAGGAAATAACACTTAATGAGAATAATCATTTCTTTAGGAAACAATGCTAATTATAGTTTCTCGTAATGTAATAATAAAACTAACGACAAAATAAATCTGGAATACACTTTCTCATTCTTCTTCCTCTCTTCCCTCATGCAAATGAGGGAGTAGGGGGAGGTAGAGTCAACAGCCCGTCCATAGGCAGGGGAGAGATTGGTGCCCAACCCGGGACCGCTCTCCTTAACTCTACCTCCTTCCGATCTGATTTATCTTTTACCCAACTCTTCTCCCCACCCTTTTCACTTCTCTGCCTCTTTCCTTTTTCATTAAATCCCATAGTTGCGTATAATTAAAATTCCTAGTAATTAACTATAGACTCAAATTTAAATATACAATTTACTCTATTTCTACCCTTCTCCTCCCCGCTTTTCCCTCATGCAAATGAGGGAGTAGGGGGAGGTAGAGTCAACAGCCCGTCCATAGGCAGGGGAGAGATTTGAGCCCAACCCGGGACCGCTCTCCTTAACTCTACCTCCTTCCGATCTGATTTACTTTTATCTAGCTCTTTTCCCCACCCTTTTCACTTCTCCACCTCTTTCCTTCTCGTTCTTGGATTCATAAAATGAATCACGTATAATCAAATTTCTAGAAATTAATTATATATTACACCCCAAACTTTCATTTTCTTCAGGAAGAAAGTTAAAACAACAAGGACCTTAAACCACGCCCATAAACGCCTTAATGACGATATTTTAACTACTTCCGGTTATTTTGCAGTCACGTGACTAATATAATTTAATGCAAAAGACTTAAAGATTCAAATTGAACTTCACGGCACGTCTCTCGGACGTTTAGAAAGAAAGTTACAGCATTAAACGTTTAAGCCACGCCCACAAACGCTTTATACAGCAATTTTCGCTTTAAAAACTATTTTTCCCTCACTTCCCTTCATCGTATCGGGATGGGACTAATACAGTTATACTCGGTTAACTCTGCTGGTCCTCCCTGGTGTGCTTTTCACACCATAGTACCTTTTCTAAATTTTGAACTTTGAAACCATGACAGTACGTGCTGGCGCAAATAATGACTTCAGGAGTGCAGCCTGTTCACACTCATTGTGTTGAGAACAGTGCCTCCTGTAGTTGTGCGGTGTATGGAACACAGGAAGTGATTTAAAAGGCTGGCCAGGGGCCCTGGAACTCCAGATCCTCTGTCCTGACTGACAAAAAACAGCCTCTAGAGGGCGCCAAAAACAGACGTCTATTGGAACAAATGGTGAGTTAATATTTATTTATTTTCTTGATGTTAGACAAATTTAATATTTCTTATACATCCGATGTGATGAGTCAAAATCAATGATCATTGTACTTTCAATACCTTAAAATAATTACTTCAAATCTAATTTTTAAACACAAATATACCTAAGAATATGCTAATTCTTTTGCGTAAAAACATCAATATCTCTTAAACAAGTCTTTTTAAATACACTAATATTCTGTGTCAAACAAGGAAATACATCTTAAATACTCTTCAAAACAGACTGTAATACAGGAGAAAAATTGAATTGGCTATGGGACACACGCCGGGATTTGATCAACCCCGGTTGGGCCGCCCTTGGAGGAGGGTGTCTAGTGGTAATGGCCGAAACACCTGATGATTCCAAGGTTCTCTACTGATGATGTGTCCTACTATTTAGAAGAAAATTATTTTAATAATAAAAACCTTAACCTTATTAGGAAACCAATAAAACACAATCAAACCCAAGATCAGTTAAATTACAATACCAGATATTGGACTAATATGCCTAATCTTAACCATTAGTTTAGTATACCTAATCCTTACCCTGGCCCTAAACTTAACCAATAGTCTAGCATGCCTAACCTTAACCCTAACCATAACCATTAGTCTAATATGCCTAACCCTAACCCTGACCCTAAACTTAACCATTAGTCTAGTATGCCTAATCCTTAACCCTAACCCTAACCATAACCATTAGTCTAATATGCCTAACCCTAACCCTGACCCTAAACTTAACCATTAGTCTGGTATGCCTAATCCTAACCCTTACCCTAAACTTAACCATTAGTCCAGTATGCCTGACCCTAACCCTAACTCCAACCCAATCATGGGATACAAACCTAACCAGAAAGGACCAACTAATAGAACTCGACACCCCGACATGGGATACAAACAAACACGGAAACCAGAAAAAGGTGAACCCATGACCCCAACATGGGATAAGAAAACACCTACCGTTTCATGGACTACGATTTTAACCCAGTCATGGGACACAAATCTAACCAGAAAAGAACGAGCTGACAGAACCCGACACCCTGACGTGGGATACAAACAAACACGGTAACTGAAAAACAAGTTACACCCAACAACCCAATATGGGACGCGTAACAAAAATAGACAACCTAGATTATAGAAAATTATGGAAAAGACAATACAGGAAGGATGAATACCTGGTGACGTTGTCAGCTCGGCTGCGACGAAGAGTTCGTCTCTATTTCTCCGGTTTATTCAGTCTGCCCTGTATTATATATTATATATTATATATTATATATTACATATTAAATAGTAGCGCGTACAGATGGTGAGATGATCGGAGACGTTGTCAGCTTGGCTGCGACGAAGAGTGCATCTCTGCTTCTTCGATTATTCTAATCATCTCAAAACACTTATTGATAAAACTATGTTTAATCTCAGACCTGAGAGTTGCAAGCAAACTCGGAATTGATACGGAATTTCCTAAACCAGAAACGGTTAAACCCTAACCCGACAGGGGAAAGCGAAACACGTATAGTGACATAAAATATCCTAAACCAGAAACGGTTAAACCCTAACCCGACATGGGAAAGTGAAACACATGTAGTGACATAAAATATCCTAAACCAGAAACGGTTAAACCCTAACCCGACATGGGAAAGTGAAACACGTATAGTGACGTAAGATACAACATCAACCCGTATAGGGGACACAAACTGAACCATGGAAGTACAAAACTATCAGAACTCAAAAACTCAAATAATGGAGAAAAAACTTCCTACTTCTCCAATCTATTCGTATCCACTAAGGTAGACAAAATGGTGAAGGACATTGTTGGAGGGGTAAGTTTATACTGACATGCGCCGGCCCGAGCATAAACCTTTGATCCCCATTATAGTCTGCCCAGCCGCTGTGCGACGCAGGGGGTTCATCGTATTTACCAACCCTAACCCAGCCAGTGCCTTCGGACAAGAGAGCTTTCCCCAAACCCATTACAATGATCCTACCATAACATAACAATACCCAAAAATGGGAGCCATACCACTCGCCAACCTCTCTGGAGGAAATAACACTTAATGAGAATAATCATTTCTTTAGGAAACAATGCTAATTATAGTTTCTCGTAAATGTAATAATAAAACTAACGACAAAATAAATCTGGAATACACTTTCTCATTCTTCTTCCTCTCTTCCCTCATGCAAATGAGGGAGTAGGGGGAGGTAGAGTCAACAGCCCGTCCATAGGCAGGGAGAGATTTGAGCCCAACCCGGGACCGCTCTCCTTAACTCTACCTCCTTCCGATCTGATTTATCTTTTACCCAACTCTTCTCCCCACCCTTTTCACTTCTCTGCCTCTTTCCTTTTTCATTAAATCCCATAGTTGCGTATAATTAAAATTCCTAGTAATTAACTATAGACTCAAATTTAAATATACAATTTACTCTATTTCTACCCTTCTCCTCCCCGCTTTTCCCTCATGCAAATGAGGGAGTAGGGGGAGGTAGAGTCAACAGCCCGTCCATAGGCAGGGGAGAGATTTGAGCCCAACCCGGGACCGCTCTCCTTAACTCTACCTCCTTCCGATCTGATTTACTTTTATCTAGCTCTTTTCCCCACCCTTTTCACTTCTCCACCTCTTTCCTTCTCGTTCTTGGATTCATAAAATGAATCACGTATAATCAAATTTCTAGAAATTAATTATATATTACACCCCAAACTTTCATTTTCTTCAGGAAGAAAGTTAAAACAACAAGGACCTTAAACCACGCCCATAAACGCCTTAATGACGATATTTTAACTACTTCCGGTTATTTTGCAGTCACGTGACTAATATAATTTAATGCAAAAGACTTAAAGATTCAAATTGAACTTCACGGCACGTCTCTCGGACGTTTAGAAAGAAAGTTACAGCATTAAACGTTTAAGCCACGCCCACAAACGCTTTATACAGCAATTTTCGCTTTAAAAACTATTTTTCCCTCACTTCCCTTCATCGTATCGGGATGGGACTAATACAGTTATACTCGGTTAACTCTGCTGGTCCTCCCTGGTGTGCTTTTCACACCATAGTACCTTTTCTAAATTTTGAACTTTGAAACCATGACAGTACGTGCTGGCGCAAATAATGACTTCAGGAGTGCAGCCTGTTCACACTCATTGTGTTGAGAACAGTGCCTCCTGTAGTTGTGCGGTGTATGGAACACAGGAAGTGATTTAAAAGGCTGGCCAGGGGCCTGGAACTCCAGATCCTCTGTCCTGACTGACAAAAAACAGCCTCTAGAGGGCGCCAAAAACAGACGTCTATTGGAACAAATGGTGAGTTAATATTTATTTATTTTCTTGATGTTAGACAAATTTAATATTTCTTATACATCCGATGTGATGAGTCAAAATCAATGATCATTGTACTTTCAATACCTTAAAATAATTACTTCAAATCTAATTTTTAAACACAAATATACCTAAGAATATGCTAATTCTTTTGCGTAAAAACATCAATATCTCTTAAACAAGTCTTTTTAAATACACTAATATTCTGTGTCAAACAAGGAAATACATCTTAAATACTCTTCAAAACAGACTGTAATACAGGAGAAAAATTGAATTGGCTATGGGACACACGCCGGGATTTGATCAACCCCGGTTGGGCCGCCCTTGGAGGAGGGTGTCTAGTGGTAATGGCCGAAACACCTGATGATTCCAAGGTTCTCTACTGATGATGTGTCCTACTATTTAGAAGAAAATTATTTTAATAATAAAAACCTTAACCTTATTAGGAAACCAATAAAACACAATCAAACCCAAGATCAGTTAAATTACAATACCAGATATTGGACTAATATGCCTAATCTTAACCATTAGTTTAGTATACCTAATCCTTACCCTGGCCCTAAACTTAACCAATAGTCTAGCATGCCTAACCTTAACCCTAACCATAACCATTAGTCTAATATGCCTAACCCTAACCCTGACCCTAAACTTAACCATTAGTCTAGTATGCCTAATCCTTAACCCTAACCCTAACCATAACCATTAGTCTAATATGCCTAACCCTAACCCTGACCCTAAACTTAACCATTAGTCTGGTATGCCTAATCCTAACCCTTACCCTAAACTTAACCATTAGTCCAGTATGCCTGACCCTAACCCTAACTCCAACCCAATCATGGATACAAACCTAACCAGAAAGGACCAACTAATAGAACTCGACACCCCGACATGGGATACAAACAAACACGGAAACCAGAAAAAGGTGAACCCATGACCCCAACATGGGATAAGAAAACACCTACCGTTTCATGGACTACGATTTTAACCCAGTCATGGGACACAAATCTAACCAGAAAAGAACGAGCTGACAGAACCCGACACCCTGACGTGGGATACAAACAAACACGGTAACTGAAAAACAAGTTACACCCAACAACCCAATATGGGACGCGTAACAAAATAGACAACCTAGATTATAGAAAATTATGGAAAAGACAATACAGGAAGGATGAATACCTGGTGACGTTGTCAGCTCGGCTGCGACGAAGAGTTCGTCTCTATTTCTCCGGTTTATTCAGTCTGCCCTGTATTATATATTATATATTATATATTATATATTACATATTAAATAGTAGCGCGTACAGATGGTGAGATGATCGGAGACGTTGTCAGCTTGGCTGCGACGAAGAGTGCATCTCTGCTTCTTCGATTATTCTAATCATCTCAAAACACTTATTGATAAAACTATGTTTAATCTCAGACCTGAGAGTTGCAAGCAAACTCGGAATTGATACGGAATTTCCTAAACCAGAAACGGTTAAACCCTAACCCGACAGGGGAAAGCGAAACACGTATAGTGACATAAAATATCCTAAACCAGAAACGGTTAAACCCTAACCCGACATGGGAAAGTGAAACACATGTAGTGACATAAAATATCCTAAACCAGAAACGGTTAAACCCTAACCCGACATGGGAAAGTGAAACACGTATAGTGACGTAAGATACAACATCAACCCGTATAGGGGACACAAACTGAACCATGGAAGTACAAAACTATCAGAACTCAAAAACTCAAATAATGGAGAAAAAACTTCCTACTTCTCCAATCTATTCGTATCCACTAAGGTAGACAAAATGGTGAAGGACATTGTTGGAGGGGTAAGTTTATACTGACATGCGCCGGCCCGAGCATAAACCTTTGATCCCCATTATAGTCTGCCCAGCCGCTGTGCGACGCAGGGGGTTCATCGTATTTACCAACCCTAACCCAGCCAGTGCCTTCGGACAAGAGAGCTTTCCCCAAACCCATTACAATGATCCTACCATAACATAACAATACCCAAAAATGGGAGCCATACCACTCGCCAACCTCTCTGGAGGAAATAACACTTAATGAGAATAATCATTTCTTTAGGAAACAATGCTAATTATAGTTTCTCGTAAATGTAATAATAAAACTAACGACAAAATAAATCTGGAATACACTTTCTCATTCTTCTTCCTCTCTTCCCTCATGCAAATGAGGGAGTAGGGGGAGGTAGAGTCAACAGCCCGTCCATAGGCAGGGGAGAGATTGGTGCCCAACCCGGGACCGCTCTCCTTAACTCTACCTCCTTCCGATCTGATTTATCTTTTACCCAACTCTTCTCCCCACCCTTTTCACTTCTCTGCCTCTTTCCTTTTTCATTAAATCCCATAGTTGCGTATAATTAAAATTCCTAGTAATTAACTATAGACTCAAATTTAAATATACAATTTACTCTATTTCTACCCTTCTCCTCCCCGCTTTTCCCTCATGCAAATGAGGGAGTAGGGGGAGGTAGAGTCAACAGCCCGTCCATAGGCAGGGGAGAGATTTGAGCCCAACCCGGGACCGCTCTCCTTAACTCTACCTCCTTCCGATCTGATTTACTTTTATCTAGCTCTTTTCCCCACCCTTTTCACTTCTCCACCTCTTTCCTTCTCGTTCTTGGATTCATAAAATGAATCACGTATAATCAAATTTCTAGAAATTAATTATATATTACACCCCAAACTTTCATTTTCTTCAGGAAGAAAGTTAAAACAACAAGGACCTTAAACCACGCCCATAAACGCCTTAATGACGATATTTTAACTACTTCCGGTTATTTTGCAGTCACGTGACTAATATAATTTAATGCAAAAGACTTAAAGATTCAAATTGAACTTCACGGCATGTCTCTCGGACGTTTAGAAAGAAAGTTACAGCATTAAACGTTTAAGCCACGCCCACAAACGCTTTATACAGCAATTTTCGCTTTAAAAACTATTTTTCCCTCACTTCCCTTCATCGTATCGGGATGGGACTAATACAGTTATACTCGGTTAACTCTGCTGGTCCTCCCTGGTGTGCTTTTCACACCATAGTACCTTTTCTAAATTTTGAACTTTGAAACCATGACAGTACGTGCTGGCGCAAATAATGACTTCAGGAGTGCAGCCTGTTCACACTCATTGTGTTGAGAACAGTGCCTCCTGTAGTTGTGCGGTGTATGGAACACAGGAAGTGATTTAAAAGGCTGGCCAGGGGCCCTGGAACTCCAGATCCTCTGTCCTGACTGACAAAAAACAGCCTCTAGAGGGCGCCAAAAACAGACGTCTATTGGAACAAATGGTGAGTTAATATTTATTTATTTTCTTGATGTTAGACAAATTTAATATTTCTTATACATCCGATGTGATGAGTCAAAATCAATGATCATTGTACTTTCAATACCTTAAAATAATTACTTCAAATCTAATTTTTAAACACAAATATACCTAAGAATATGCTAATTCTTTTGCGTAAAAACATCAATATCTCTTAAACAAGTCTTTTTAAATACACTAATATTCTGTGTCAAACAAGGAAATACATCTTAAATACTCTTCAAAACAGACTGTAATACAGGAGAAAAATTGAATTGGCTATGGGACACACGCCGGGATTTGATCAACCCCGGTTGGGCCGCCCTTGGAGGAGGGTGTCTAGTGGTAATGGCCGAAACACCTGATGATTCCAAGGTTCTCTACTGATGATGTGTCCTACTATTTAGAAGAAAATTATTTTAATAATAAAAACCTTAACCTTATTAGGAAACCAATAAAACACAATCAAACCCAAGATCAGTTAAATTACAATACCAGATATTGGACTAATATGCCTAATCTTAACCATTAGTTTAGTATACCTAATCCTTACCCTGGCCCTAAACTTAACCAATAGTCTAGCATGCCTAACCTTAACCCTAACCATAACCATTAGTCTAATATGCCTAACCCTAACCCTGACCCTAAACTTAACCATTAGTCTAGTATGCCTAATCCTTAACCCTAACCCTAACCATAACCATTAGTCTAATATGCCTAACCCTAACCCTGACCCTAAACTTAACCATTAGTCTAGTATGCCTAATCCTAACCCTTACCCTAAACTTAACCATTAGTCCAGTATGCCTGACCCTAACCCTAACTCCAACCCAATCATGGGATACAAACCTAACCAGAAAGGACCAACTAATAGAACTCGACACCCCGACATGGGATACAAACAAACACGGAAACCAGAAAAAGGTGAACCCATGACCCCAACATGGGATAAGAAAACACCTACCGTTTCATGGACTACAATTTTAACCCAGTCATGGGACACAAATCTAACCAGAAAAGAACGAGCTGACAGAACCCGACACCCTGACGTGGGATACAAACAAACACGGTAACTGAAAAACAAGTTACACCCAACAACCCAATATGGGACGCGTAACAAAAATAGACAACCTAGATTATAGAAATTATGGAAAAGACAATACAGGAAGGATGAATACCTGGTGACGTTGTCAGCTCGGCTGCGACGAAGAGTTCGTCTCTATTTCTCCGGTTTATTCAGTCTGCCCTGTATTATATATTATATTATATATTATATATTACATATTAAATAGTAGCGCGTACAGATGGTGAGATGATCGGAGACGTTGTCAGCTTGGCTGCGACGAAGAGTGCATCTCTGCTTCTTCGATTATTCTAATCATCTCAAAACACTTATTGATAAAACTATGTTTAATCTCAGACCTGAGAGTTGCAAGCAAACTCGGAATTGATACGGAATTTCCTAAACCAGAAACGGTTAAACCCTAACCCGACAGGGGAAAGCGAAACACGTATAGTGACATAAAATATCCTAAACCAGAAACGGTTAAACCCTAACCCGACATGGGAAAGTGAAACACATGTAGTGACATAAAATATCCTAAACCAGAAACGGTTAAACCCTAACCCAACATGGGAAAGTGAAACACGTATAGTGACGTAAGATACAACATCAACCCGTATAGGGGACACAAACTGAACCATGGAAGTACAAAACTATCAGAACTCAAAAACTCAAATAATGGAGAAAAAACTTCCTACTTCTCCAATCTATTCGTATCCACTAAGGTAGACAAAATGGTGAAGGACATTGTTGGAGGGGTAAGTTTATACTGACATGCGCCGGCCCGAGCATAAACCTTTGATCCCCATTATAGTCTGCCCAGCCGCTGTGCGACGCAGGGGGTTCATCGTATTTACCAACCCTAACCCAGCCAGTGCCTTCGGACAAGAGAGCTTTCCCCAACCCATTACAATGATCCTACCATAACATAACAATACCCAAAAATGGGAGCCATACCACTCGCCAACCTCTCTGGAGGAAATAACACTTAATGAGAATAATCATTTCTTTAGGAAACAATGCTAATTATAGTTTCTCGTAAATGTAATAATAAAACTAACGACAAAATAAATCTGGAATACACTTTCTCATTCTTCTTCCTCTCTTCCCTCATGCAAATGAGGGAGTAGGGGGAGGTAGAGTCAACAGCCCGTCCATAGGCAGGGGAGAGATTGGTGCCCAACCCGGGACCGCTCTCCTTAACTCTACCTCCTTCCGATCTGATTTATCTTTTACCCAACTCTTCTCCCCACCCTTTTCACTTCTCTGCCTCTTTCCTTTTTCATTAAATCCCATAGTTGCGTATAATTAAAATTCCTAGTAATTAACTATAGACTCAAATTTAAATATACAATTTACTCTATTTCTACCCTTCTCCTCCCCGCTTTTCCCTCATGCAAATGAGGGAGTAGGGGGAGGTAGAGTCAACAGCCCGTCCATAGGCAGGGGAGAGATTTGAGCCCAACCCGGGACCGCTCTCCTTAACTCTACCTCCTTCCGATCTGATTTACTTTTATCTAGCTCTTTTCCCCACCCTTTTCACTTCTCCACCTCTTTCCTTCTCGTTCTTGGATTCATAAAATGAATCACGTATAATCAAATTTCTAGAAATTAATTATATATTACACCCCAACTTTCATTTTCTTCAGGAAGAAAGTTAAAACAACAAGGACCTTAAACCACGCCCATAAACGCCTTAATGACGATATTTTAACTACTTCCGGTTATTTTGCAGTCACGTGACTAATATAATTTAATGCAAAAGACTTAAAGATTCAAATTGAACTTCACGGCACGTCTCTCGGACGTTTAGAAAGAAAGTTACAGCATTAAACGTTTAAGCCACGCCCACAAACGCTTTATACAGCAATTTTCGCTTTAAAAACTATTTTTCCCTCACTTCCCTTCATCGTATCGGGATGGGACTAATACAGTTATACTCGGTTAACTCTGCTGGTCCTCCCTGGTGTGCTTTTCACACCATAGTACCTTTTCTAAATTTTGAACTTTGAAACCATGACAGTACGTGCTGGCGCAAATAATGACTTCAGGAGTGCAGCCTGTTCACACTCATTGTGTTGAGAACAGTGCCTCCTGTAGTTGTGCGGTGTATGGAACACAGGAAGTGATTTAAAAGGCTGGCCAGGGGCCCTGGAACTCCAGATCCTCTGTCCTGACTGACAAAAAACAGCCTCTAGAGGGCGCCAAAAACAGACGTCTATTGGAACAAATGGTGAGTTAATATTTATTTATTTTCTTGATGTTAGACAAATTTAATATTTCTTATACATCCGATGTGATGAGTCAAATCAATGATCATTGTACTTTCAATACCTTAAAATAATTACTTCAAATCTAATTTTTAAACACAAATATACCTAAGAATATGCTAATTCTTTTGCGTAAAAACATCAATATCTCTTAAACAAGTCTTTTTAAATACACTAATATTCTGTGTCAAACAAGGAAATACATCTTAAATACTCTTCAAAACAGACTGTAATACAGGAGAAAAATTGAATTGGCTATGGGACACACGCCGGGATTTGATCAACCCCGTTTGGCCGCCCTTGGAGGAGGGTGTCTAGTGGTAATGGCCGAAACACCTGATGATTCCAAGGTTCTCTACTGATGATGTGTCCTACTATTTAGAAGAAAATTATTTTAATAATAAAAACCTTAACCTTATTAGGAAACCAATAAAACACAATCAAACCCAAGATCAGTTAAATTACAATACCAGATATTGGACTAATATGCCTAATCTTAACCATTAGTTTAGTATACCTAATCCTTACCCTGGCCCTAAACTTAACCAATAGTCTAGCATGCCTAACCTTAACCCTAACCATAACCATTAGTCTAATATGCCTAACCCTAACCCTGACCCTAAACTTAACCATTAGTCTAGTATGCCTAATCCTTAACCCTAACCCTAACCATAACCATTAGTCTAATATGCCTAACCCTAACCCTGACCCTAAACTTAACCATTAGTCTGGTATGCCTAATCCTAACCCTTACCCTAAACTTAACCATTAGTCCAGTATGCCTGACCCTAACCCTAACTCCAACCCAATCATGGGATACAAACCTAACCAGAAAGGACCAACTAATAGAACTCGACACCCCGACATGGGATACAAACAAACACGGAAACCAGAAAAAGGTGAACCCATGACCCCAACATGGGATAAGAAACACCTACCGTTTCATGGACTACGATTTTAACCCAGTCATGGACACAAATCTAACCAGAAAAGAACGAGCTGACAGAACCCGACACCCTGACGTGGGATACAAACAAACACGGTAACTGAAAAACAAGTTACACCCAACAACCCAATATGGGACGCGTAACAAAAATAGACAACCTAGATTATAGAAATTATGGAAAAGACAATACAGGAAGGATGAATACCTGGTGACGTTGTCAGCTCGGCTGCGACGAAGAGTTCGTCTCTATTTCTCCGGTTTATTCAGTCTGCCCTGTATTATATATTATATATTATATATTATATATTACATATTAATAGTAGCGCGTACAGATGGTGAGATGATCGGAGACGTTGTCAGCTTGGCTGCGACGAAGAGTGCATCTCTGCTTCTTCGATTATTCTAATCATCTCAAAACACTTATTGATAAAACTATGTTTAATCTCAGACCTGAGAGTTGCAAGCAAACTCGGAATTGATACGGAATTTCCTAAACCAGAAACGGTTAAACCCTAACCCGACAGGGGAAAGCGAAACACGTATAGTGACATAAAATATCCTAAACCAGAAACGGTTAAACCCTAACCCGACATGGGAAAGTGAAACACATGTAGTGACATAAAATATCCTAAACCAGAAACGGTTAAACCCTAACCCACATGGGAAAGTGAAACACGTATAGTGACGTAAGATACAACATCAACCCGTATAGGGGACACAAACTGAACCATGGAAGTACAAAACTATCAGAACTCAAAACTCAAATAATGGAGAAAAAACTTCCTACTTCTCCAATCTATTCGTATCCACTAAGGTAGACAAAATGGTGAAGGACATTGTTGGAGGGGTAAGTTTATACTGACATGCGCCGGCCCGAGCATAAACCTTTGATCCCCATTATAGTCTGCCCAGCCGCTGTGCGACGCAGGGGGTTCATCGTATTTACCAACCCTAACCCAGCCAGTGCCTTCGGACAAGAGAGCTTTCCCCAAACCCATTACAATGATCCTACCATAACATAACAATACCCAAAAATGGGAGCCATACCACTCGCCAACCTCTCTGGAGGAAATAACACTTAATGAGAATAATCATTTCTTTAGGAACAATGCTAATTATAGTTTCTCGTAAATGTAATAATAAAACTAACGACAAAATAAATCTGGAATACACTTTCTCATTCTTCTTCCTCTCTTCCCTCATGCAAATGAGGGAGTAGGGGGAGGTAGAGTCAACAGCCCGTCCATAGGCAGGGGAGAGATTGGAGCCCAACCCGGACCGCTCTCCTTAACTCTACCTCCTTCCGATCTGATTTATCTTTTACCCAACTCTTCTCCCCACCCTTTTCACTTCTCTGCCTCTTTCCTTTTCATTAAATCCCATAGTTGCGTATAATTAAAATTCCTAGTAATTAACTATAGACTCAAATTTAAATATACAATTTACTCTATTTCTACCCTTCTCCTCCCCGCTTTTCCCTCATGCAAATGAGGGAGTAGGGGGAGGTAGAGTCAACAGCCCGTCCATAGGCAGGGAGAGATTTGAGCCCAACCCGGGACCGCTCTCCTTAACTCTACCTCCTTCCGATCTGATTTACTTTTATCTAGCTCTTTTCCCCACCCTTTTCACTTCTCCACCTCTTTCCTTCTCGTTCTTGGATTCATAAAATGAATCACGTATAATCAAATTTCTAGAAATTAATTATATATTACACCCCCAACTTTCATTTTCTTCAGGAGAAAGTTAAAACAACAAGGACCTTAAACCACCCCATAAACGCCTTAATGACGATATTTTAACTACTTCCGGTTATTTTGCAGTCACGTGACTAATATAATTTAATGCAAAAGACTTAAAGATTCAAATTGACTTCACGGCATGTCTCTCGGACGTTTAGAAAGAAAGTTACAGCATTAAACGTTTAAGCCACGCCCACAAACGCTTTATACAGCAATTTTCGCTTTAAAAACTATTTTTCCCTCACTTCCCTTCATCGTATCGGGATGGGACTAATACAGTTATACTCGGTTAACTCTGCTGGTCCTCCCTGGTGTGCTTTTCACACCATAGTACCTTTTCTAATTTTGAACTTTGAAACCATGACAGTACGTGCTGGCGCAAATAATGACTTCAGGAGTGCAGCCTGTTCACACTCATTGTGTTGAGAACAGTGCCTCCTGTAGTTGTGCGGTGTATGGAACACAGGAAGTGATTTAAAAAGGCTGGCCAGGGGCCCTGGAACTCCAGATCCTCTGTCCTGACTGACAAAAAACAGCCTCTAGAGGGCGCCAAAACAGACGTCTATTGGAACAAATGGTGAGTTAATATTTATTTATTTTCTTGATGTTAGACAAATTTATATTTCTTATACATCCGATGTGATGAGTCAAAATCAATGATCATTGTACTTTCAATACCTTAAAATAATTACTTCAAATCTATTTTTAAACACAAATATACCTAAGAATATGCTAATTCTTTTGCGTAAAAACATCAATATCTCTTAAACAAGTCTTTTTAAATACACTATATTCTGTGTCAACAAGGAAATACATCTTAAATACTCTTCAAAACAGACTGTAATACAGGAGAAAAAATTGAATTGGCTATGGGACACACGCCGGGATTTGATCAACCCCGGTTGGGCCGCCCTTGGAGGAGGTGTCTAGTGGTAATGGCCGAAACACCTGATGATTCCAAGGTTCTCTACTGATGATGTGTCCTACTATTTAGAAGAAAATTATTTTAATAATAAAACCTTAACTTATTAGGAAACCAATAAAACACATCAAACCCAAGATCAGTTAAATTACAATACCAGATATTTGGACTAATATGCCTAATCTTAACCATTAGTTTAGTAACCTAATCCTTACCCTGGCCCTAAACTTAACCAATAGTCTAGCATGCCTAACCTAACCCTAACCATAACCATTAGTCTAATATGCCTAACCCTAACCCTGACCCTAAACTTAACCATTAGTCTAGTATGCCTAATCCTTAACCCTAACCCTAACCATAACCATTAGTCTAATATGCCTAACCCTAACCCTGACCCTAAACTTAACCATTGTCTGGTATG
Organism: Etheostoma spectabile; assembly: GCF_008692095.1. Lineage (NCBI taxonomy): Eukaryota > Metazoa > Chordata > Actinopteri > Perciformes > Percidae > Etheostoma > Etheostoma spectabile. The sequence goes on from NW_022604371.1 coordinate 19,635, forward strand.
CCTAATCCTAACCCTTACCCTAAACTTAACCATTAGTCCAGTATGCCTGACCCTAACCCTAACTCCAACCCAATCATGGGATACAAACCTAACCAGAAAGGACCAACTAATAGAACTCGACACCCCGACATGGGATACAAACAAACACGGAAACCAGAAAAAGGTGAACCCATGACCCCAACATGGGATAAGAAAACACCTACCGTTTCATGGACTACAATTTTAACCCAGTCATGGGACACAAATCTAACCAGAAAAGAACGAGCTGACAGAACCCGACACCCTGACGTGGATACAAACAAACACGGTAACTGAAACAACAAGTTACACCCAACAAACCCAATATGGGACGCGTAACAAAAATAGACAACCTAGATTATAGAAATTATGGAAAAGACAATACAGGAAGGATGAATACCTGGTGACGTTGTCAGCTCGGCTGCGACGAAGAGTTCGTCTCTATTTCTCCGGTTTATTCAGTCTGCCCTGTATTATAATTATATATATTATTATATATTACATATAAATAGTAGCGCGTACAGATGGTGAGATGATCGGAGACGTTGTCAGCTTGGCTGCGACGAAGAGTGCATCTCTGCTTCTTCGATTATTCTAATCATCTCAAAACACTTATTGATAACTATGTTTAATCTCAGACCTGAGAGTTGCAAGCAAACTCGGAATTGATACGGAATTTCCTAAACCAGAAACGGTTAAACCCTAACCCGACAGGGGAAAGCGAAACACGTATAGTGACATAAAATATCCTAAACCAGAAACGGTTAAACCCTAACCCGACATGGGAAAGTGAAACACATGTAGTGACATAAAATATCCTAAACCAAAACGGTTAAACCCTAACCACATGGGAAGTGAAACACGTATAGTGACGTAAGATACAACATCACCCGTATAGGGGACACAACGAACATGGAAGTACAAAACTATCAGACTCAAAAACTCAAATATGGAGAAAAAACTTCCTACTTCTCCAATCTATTCGTATCCACTAAGGTAGACAAAATGGTTGAAGGACATGTTGGAGGGTAATTTATACTGACATGCGCCGGCCCGAGCATACCCTTTGATCCCCATTATAGTCTGCCCAGCCGCTGTGCGACGCAGGGGTTCATCGTATTTACCAACCCTAAACCCCTAACCCTAACCTAACCCTAACCCTAACCC
>NW_022604372.1:0-17500 GCF_008692095.1 Etheostoma spectabile
CAGTGTGGGGAAAATAATACAATGACTGAGGTGGTGATGAACAGGGCACTCAGGAACGGCCACGTAAAAGCTGGCTTAAAGTATATACTGAATTAACCAAAGACTAAAATAAGAGTGTGTGTATGTGTGATATTATACATTATGCTTTGCAGCTGGGTTACAGCTAGGAGGGAGAGAACAGACAGGGCTATCTTAGTCAGATAAGCTACAGTGAGCACAGAAGAGGAGATGGGGAGAGCCAAGGACACTGAAGTTCGAGGACGGTCTGATAACTCAGAGAAACAGGACGTAGGACGTGAACATAGCTGTCTTGTGAAGTAAATGATAACTGAAAATAATAGACAGGCAAGAAAGAGGGGAAGAGGAAAGAGCAGGGAGTGTAACCCAGCAACAGTATAGCTGACCAATCAGGCCCCACAAGGGGAACCAATATAACCCTGAGCACAATATTGTTTAAGTGCCTTTTGGGGACCTCTGTACTAGACAAGTTCCATCAGGTCCGTGCACGTGTAACTGCCGGAAACGCATTTCATCTGTTGACCACAAGAATAAACGCTGTGTTAATTCATCATGGAGTCAGTTCGTCAGTTATAGAAGGATTTCCCCAACAAATTTGGTGACCCCCGACGTGATAACGTAATTGGACAGGGGAATCCAACTGGACCTTGGCATTGTGTCCACGGTCCGGTTCAGCTCAGCCACCGGACTGACATCCCGCAGCCCGTGAAGGGGACTGAGCGGCGATACTGCGATTCGTTGGTGTGATCACTGAGAGCTCTCAACAAAAAGGTAAGCAGAAGCCTGTTTAAAATCAAAATTCTGTTATTGGCTGAAAACTAAATTGATGTGATCACATTTCAACTGTCGTAAGTGTTGTTTTAAGCGAAAAGTATTGATTGAATGTGCTGTAATTAAAGGGATATAAACAGATGAAATGTTGGGGCATGTGATGTGATTAAACAGAGAAAAACAACTAGAGAGTTGTAAGAGAATTGTTGAATAATACGGGTGGCGGTAGGAGAGGAAAAGGGACAAATAGTCAGAGGAAATACGTCCAGATGGTTGACGAGGTAGGAGACTGCTAAGGACAGATAGTTCAGATGAGTGATTGTGAATTGCCACCCTTGGTTCTGTGTGAACATCCTGAAAAAGAGTTGCAGTTAACAGATTGTCATTGTAATATTACGAGTCCACCGCGAGTGTATTTGTGCGAAGGAGTGAGAGGTCACTTTTTAAGTTGTAAAGATTATAGAGATGTACATAAAAGGCTCTAGATGGAGTCTTAATGAAAAAGTTGTTCGTTGTTGCATGTGTGATTTTTGTTGTGGTTTGGCTTGTTGGATTTTTTCTCACTGCTTATTTGTTGTAAAATGACGACCCCTTATGGTAAAGTGTTAGTAGGGGCAGTGAAAAAGTATGGCAGTAAAGGAGAGGAGAAAGTAGCAAAAGAGATTGTGAAAGAATGGGAGAGAGGAGGATGGATTGAGGGAGAAGGGGCGCCGTCCCGGAGAAAGTGAATGAAATAGTGAAGTATGAAAAAAGTAAGTTGGAGTATGCGGAAAGGCAGGCAGAGGAGGAAAGAAAAGAAAATGGTTTAAATTGACTAAACCAAAGCAGAAGGAGTATGAAGCGCAGAAAGAGAAATATGGGGTGGGGTTGAAAATGACAAATGCAATACAGAAACAATTGGGATTGACAAAACAAGATGACAAAAGTTCACCAAAAACTGAGACAGAAGCTGAACAGAATAAAACCGTTAGCGCAGAGAAAACCCCGCTGCCCGCTGAGGCGCCCCCCCCAAACAACCCCTTTTATCCAGATATAAGAAACCTAAGAATTTCCGCTCCACCGCCGCCGTATACAGGTCCAACGGCATCAAAACCCACAGTCCAAGCCCCAGTGGTAACTGCCCATTTACAGCCAAATGCATTACAAATAGACGTACCACAGGACCCATGATACCGGCATTAGAGGGCCGCGTACAGGATTTAGAATGTTATCTAAATTTAATGGTACAGTCAGCGCCAGGGGGAGCAGCAGCGGCTCCACCACAACCAGCGGCTACAGTCCCAGCCGGCCCAAGCAAAGCTAGTACCCCATATTCAGCGTCTTTTTGCCAACAAAATCCAGAGCATTTTCACATGTCAGTAAAAGGACCCAGTCCACCTCACCATAGTACCCCACAAGACTCAGGAAGTAAGGAAGATAGCGAACAGTCAGACAGCAGCAGGGAAAGTGAGCAAACAGACAGAAGCTCCAGCTCTAGGGAAAGGACTAAAAAACGACATAAACGCAGGCCCAGATCTAGATCACAAAGTCCTCAAGACGTTTTTGTAGCAGGCACATTTAAAGGTAAATTTACCAACGAGGACCCTGACGAAGTTATGCTGCGAAGATCAACTAGAATAAGGGAAAAACTTAACAAAGAGTTCAGAGAGATAAAAAAGCAGCAAGAGCAGCTGCGTCGAACAGTAAATGAGCTCAGTGAGGGAGAGCAGACGCGCCACACACCAGAGGCGGGGCTACAATGCCCACTCCGCCCAGTAGGAGGAGGAGGAGGACTGTTGATGTACACCCTTACAGTTTTGGTGACTTAGATTCTCTGTGTGCAAAACTCCCCTCCCTGACAGGAGGGGCTGAGCATTTCCTCACAGCTTTCAATAGTCTTACAGCAGAGTGCAGCTGTGTTTGGGAGATCTCAGAGCAGTATTGGGTAGAGTAATGGGAGCAGATGAAGCTAGTGCTGCCCTCACCAGAGGGGGAGCTGGACCCACTGTTCCCGCATCAGTGCCTGCATCAGCAGTAACCCCTGGCATTTGGGCTGAGCTGCACCGCATGTATCCCACAGTTGGGGATCATGCAGCATGGCATGATTTAAAAAGACTAAGTGATGAAAATTTTGATGCCTATGCAGATAGAGCAAAAAAGATTTGGCAGCGTGCTATGAGGGAACCGTGGGACCAGTCCGCCGCCACAGTGGCGCTGTTCCGCCATGGGGTACTAGGGGGATTACCCACAGCAGTTCAGACACAGTTAGGAGGAGTAGTAGGCCTGCAAACAATGACCGATGCAACATGGGGCGAGAATGTGCGTCATTTCCTGTCAAAACACCAAAAAGGAGCAGAGCAACAAGAAGATGAATTAAAAAGACTACAAACTCAATTGTTAAAGAAACAACTGGAAGAATTAAACAAGCCCAAGCCCAGCAAAGCTAAACAAATGACAGTCTCACAGAACCCCCAACAGTCAGAAGCCCCTCACAGTTGCAGACATGCTGTCTTTTCTGGGCCTCACAGGATACAGCCGCTCACATATCCCTGACTATACCAACAGAACTCATCGCCGTCTCACCGCCCCCTCCTATGGACAACAGAGGCCGAGGCCGCCTTCTCTGACCTCAAAAGTGCCCTAGCAAGGGCAGAGACACTCACCTCCCCAGACTACTCACTCCCATTCATATGGATGTTTCTGAAAACAATGGCTTTCTCAATGCCATTTTATTTCAGAAAAAAGGGGGAGACAGACATTACTGATGTACCACTCATCAAGGCTGGATACAGTCAGGAGCCTATGATGGAATCAGTGGAGCGGAGCGGCGCCACAAAAGACAAAGATGGGATATGGAGGTCTCATCAAGGAAAGATAGCAGCATCAGCCGAGATGTGCAGAATGTTGCTACCTGAGGCACACAGACCAACACATGAAGGAAGAAAACAGACTCTCCTGAATGTCTGAGCTGTGGTGGCACCCCAATTTGAGGGACATGGTGACACATTTTTGTCAGGAATGCAGGGTGTGTGGAGAGCATAATGTTCAGAAACATACACCACACTAAAAGGAGCGTACCCAGTCCCCACAGCTTGTTTTCAAGATATCAGTATAGATTATACTGATATGGGCGCAGAAAATGTGGTAGGGGAAAAAGGTATCTTCTGGTGATGGTAGACAGGTTCTCTAGGTGGGTAGAAGCCATTCCACCGGAAAAGAGGACGCAAAAAAACAGTGGTGAAATGGCTCAAAACTGAACTCATCCCGAGGTATGGGGTCCCCAGGCAAATAAGGTCAGATAATGGCACACATTTTAACAACAAACTACTAAGAGAAGTAGAACAGGCCCTGGGAATCACTCATGCCTTGGATCAGTTTATCATCCACAGTCACAGGGAATGGTGGAAAGAGCAAACCAGACATTGAAGGCTAAGATAGCCAAGGCATGTGCAGGAAGCAAGTTAACATGGGTAGAAGCGCTCCCATTGGCCCTCATGGCTATGAGGTCCTCAGAAGGACGAGAAACACATTTGACCCCACATGAAATAATGACAGGAGAAAAATGCCAGGACCTCCACTAGATGGAGGCCAATGCCAATGTTAGATGTTCAGCAAATAGAAATGACACAGACTATATGAAAAAGCTAACATCTGGTTTCAGCCCTTTCTACGCAGGTCCAGTTGGCGAACAGGAAACCGCAGGAGGAAGCAACACTACCTGTCAAGGTAGGCGACTGGGTCAGGGTCAAAGTTCACAAGAGGAAGTGGACTGACCCCAGGTGGTCCGGGCCTTACGAAGTAAGGGAGGTTACTTCACACTCGGGTCCAGGTTAAAGGTAAAAAAGGAGCACCTGGCACCACCTGACACATTGTGCCCCAGTCGCACCTCCTAGCCGCCCATTGGCAGAAATTAGAAAAGCAATCCAAAATGTATAGATGGAAGAGATGTTTTGGCGGGAACAGCCCCCACATAGTACATCCATAACTTGGAAGGCAATGGGGTTTGGGAAAAAGACAACAGTTGTCCTAGCAGTAGTAGTAGTAGTGGGAGTTGCAGCATTAATTCTGGGGTTGGAACATGCGTATGGGGACCGAGACCACAAAGAACAATCACCCGGTAGTGTCCAACCACCTCTCAGTAACAAAGGAAATGAAACTAGACGAGAGAAAAGAAGAGCAATTTGGGCAGTAGTGAAGCAACACACTAAGGGCCCATCCCCAAGGTGCGGTGCCAGATTGACTCTCCCCTATGTGAGAGACTCAACCACGTCATTTACCTTTGATTTGTGTCAGGCTATAGACTGCGGGGGGTATAATAGTTTCTACAAAAACACAGATGTGTACATCTGTGACGACTATCAAAAGGTAGAGGACTGTGAAAGGAGCGCTTCCGGACAGGTGAAAGGTAGTCTCTGTAACAGCTGGTATGACGCGGTTGGACAACAGGAGGGTGGAAACCATGGGCGAGGTTGACAGACAAAAGAGATTGGTGGGTACAACAAGATGAATGGGAGATATTATCTATACAGCGGGACTATAGTTCAGACCCCACGAAAAATCCCATAACCCTGTCAGTAAATAGAGCAATTGGGAGCAGGAACGGTCAGGATGTGTGGATGTTAGCCATAGGTGTATGGATAGCAGGAAGTGACCAGATAACCCCCCTGCAGATAATATTTTGGATCCCCTCACGCACACACAGAATGACACTGACATGGCAGAGACTACAGTAAAACCCCCTCTGAAGGAGGAAGACGTAATAGTGCAGGACTTCTCTAAAATGAGGTGGTGAAGATGTGTTAGAGTTATCAGCAGGTGCAGGCCAGGACAATTTATGGATCAGGTGGCTAATACAGAATGCCAAAGAACAACACATGGAGGGTGCGTGGCCTGTGCCACAGCTAGACCAGTCATGTTCACTAACCCGGCCCCGTTGTTTCCTAATGAGGACCCAGCAGGATATGCATGCATGTTGAACTTCACACACTCTAAGACAGCTTCCCGCAATTGTACTACCCTAGCATCCCTCTTTCCCCCAGGCTTTGAAAAACCAGGGTATTTTACCGCCATAAAGGGGGAGGGTGCAAGATATCACTGTTTCAATCTCACCGGATCAAGCAAACCCACAATCAAACTAGGTGATATACCCCCAGACTGGTGTAATACAACTGTACAAAACAAAACAGCCCTAGGCCCAGTGGCTAGAATAGGACTATTCTACTATTGTGGTGGTCTTAGGCTGTACTCCCAGATAAAGTTCCCAAATCAAACGTCAGGAGTTTGTGCTATGGTTAGATTAGCTATGCCCATATCTTTGGTAGGGAGTAGAGTCCACTATACCCACCATAAGGCTGTGCAACTGACCGTAAAGAGAAGGCGCAGGGCCCGTAGTATGCAAGGCCCGGCTTTTGATCCATGGGCGGGAACCCCAACCTATATAGACAGCATAGGAGTTCCTAGGGGTGTCCCGAATGAATACAAATTGGCAGATCAATAGCCGCAGGATTTGAGAATATACCACTGCTTTCAGCCATCTTCCCCGTCACTCCCAGCAAAAATGTAGATAGGATAAATTTTGTGCATTATAATGTTTTACGCTTGAGCAATGCAACTAGGGATGCCATCGAAGGCCTGGCCGAGCAGATGGCCCCAACGTCCCTCATGGCGCTCCAGAATAGGATGGCGCTGGAACATGCTGTTGGCTGAAAAAGGAGGAGTCTGTTCCATGTTCGGAGAGATGTGCTGTACGGTCATCCCTAACAACACTGCCCCGGATGGGAAGGTCACCAGGGCTTTGAACCAACTTCGAGCCCTTTCCCAGGAGATGCATGACGCCTCAGGTGTATCAAATCCATTGGAGGGGTGGATGACAACCTTTTTTGGCAAATGGAAGAATCTTATCACTGCTTGTTTGACATCTATTGCTGTTTTTCTCGCTATTCTAGTTACCTGTGGGTGTTGCTGTGTGCCCTGCCTGCGGACCATGACATCCCGGCTCATCACCACTGCCTTGTCCAAAGAAAAAGCGCCGCCTCCCTATTCCGCTGGGATGCTGCCATTACTCACCATGCCAGAGGACGGGGAGGACGTTGAGGCACTGCAGTTAGTGTAAAAGGTGTTCGCACCTAGTAGGTGCGAAAAGGGGGAATTTGTGGGAAAATAATACAATGACTGAGGTGGTGATGAACAGGGCACTCAGGAACGGCCACGTAAAAGCTGGCTTAAAGTATATACTGAATTAACCAAAGACTAAATAAGAGTGTGTGTATGTGTGACATATTATACATTATGCTTTGCAGCTGGGTTACAGCTAGGAGGGAGAGAACAGACAGGGCTATCTTAGTCAGATAAGCTACAGTGAGCACAGAAGAGGAGATGGTGAGGCCAAGGACACTGAAGTTCGAGGACGGTCTGATAACTCAGAGAACAGGACGTAGGAGTGAACATAGCTGTCTTGTGAAGTAAATGATAACTGAAAATAATAGACAGGCAAGAAGAAAGAGGAAGAGAAAGAGCAGGGAGTGTAACCCAGCAACAGTATAGCTGACCAATCAGGCCCCACAAGGGGAACCAATATAACCCTGAGCACACTATTGTTTAAGTGCCATTTTGGGAACCTCTGTACTAGACAAGTTTCCATCTGGTCCGTGCACGTTTAACTGCCCGGAAACGCATTTCATCTGTTGACCACAAGAATAAACGCTGTGTTAATTCATCATGGAGTCAGTCGTCAGTTTATAGAAGGATTTCCCCAACACAGTTAAAAAAACAAAATCTCCGATGGCAGAGACGCAACGGGAGTTGCATTTAAACCAAGCAGCATGTCTGAAACCCACGTTCACCAGAAATCTACTGGTTACTATGTAAGTACTACAAACCCCACGTTCACCAGAAATCTACTGGTTACTATGTAAGTACTACAAACCCCACGTTCACCAGAAATCTACTGGTTACTAGGGATGAGCGAGTACAGCATTATCTGTATCTGTATCTGTTTACCACATGAATATCTGTATCCGGATCCGTACTCGGAGTGGGCGGGACCTAAACGGAAGTGGTCAGATTTAACCTGGAAGGGGGTCGGGTTCTCTTGAAATGTGCGGGGCTTTAACCGGTATGTTATTTAAGCATGCAATTGATATGAGTTGATCAGAAATTGTTATATTATTGCTGATTTGAAAACTATTTACATGACAGCATTGAGCTTCAGATCAATGGTGTTTGTCATGGTAAAAACAAACTATATACAGAACGTTTTGCACACAATTAATACAACACATGCGGTTGCAATTATGAAGTAAATGTAATGAACAAGAGTTTTCATACTCAATATAACTTTCTTTTTTTAACTTTTTTTATGATCAGTGTGATTTTTTTTTTTTTGGTTCTTTTTTATTTTTTTAATTTCCACACCAGGTATGTGTGTGTGTGTGCGTGTGTGTGTGTGTGTGTGTGTGTGTTTTGTGTGTAAGAGAGAGACACAGAGAGAGAGGGGGCGGGGGACAGCTGACAGTAAAAAAAAAAAATCTCCGATGGCAGAGACACAACTGGAGTTGCATTTAAAACAAGCAGCATGTCTGAAACCCACGTTCACCAGAAATCTACTGGTTACTATGTAAGGACTACAACCCCACGTTCACCAGAAATCTACTGGTTACTATGTAAGGACTACAAACCCACGTTCACCAGAAATCTACTGGTTACTATGTAAGGACTACAAACCCCACGTTCACCAGAAATCTACTGGTTACTATGTAAGGACTACAAACCCCACGTTCACCAGAAATCTACTGGTTACTATGTAAGTACTACAAACCCCACGTTCACCAGAAATCTACTGGTTACTATGTAAGTACTACAAACCCCACGTTCACCAGAAATCTACTGGTTACTAGGGATGAGCGAGTACAGCATTATCTGTATCTGTATCTGTTTACCACATGAATTATCTGTATCCGGATCCGTACTCGGAGTGGGCGGGACCTAAACCGGAAGTGGTCAGATTTAACCTGGAAGTGGGTCGGGTTCTCTTGAAATGTGCGGGGCTTTAACCGGTATGTTATTTAAGCATGCAATTGATATGAGTTGATCAGAAATTGTTATATTTATTGCTGATTTGAAAACTATTTACATGACAGCATTGAGCTTCAGATCAATGGTGTTGTCATGGTAACAAACAAACTATATACAGAACGTTTTGCAACAATTAATACAACACATGCGGTTGCAATTATGAAGTAAAATGTAATGAACAAGAGTTTTCATACTCAATATAACTTTCTTTTTTTAACTTTTTTTATGATCAGTGTGATTTTTTTTTTTTTGGTTCTTTTTTATTTTTTTAATTTCCACACCAGGTATGTGTGTGTGTGTGTGCGTGTGTGTGTTGTGTGTGTGTGTGTGTTTGTGTGTAAGAGAGAGACACAGAGAGAGAGGGGGCGGGGGACAGCTGACAGTAAAAAAAAAAAATCTCCGATGGCAGAGACACAACTGGAGTTGCATTTAAAACAAGCAGCATGTCTGAAACCCACGTTCACCAGAAATCTACTGGTTACTATGTAAGGACTACAAACCCCACGTTCACCAGAAATCTACTGGTTACTATGTAAGGACTACAAACCCCACGTTCACCAGAAATCTACTGGTTACTATGTAAGGACTACAAACCCACGTTCACCAGAAATCTACTGGTTACTATGTAAGGACTACAAACCCCACGTTCACCAGAAATCTACTGGTTACTATGTAAGGACTACAAACCCCACGTTCACCAGAAATCTACTGGTTACTATGTAAGGACTACAAACCCAACGTTCACCAGAAATCTACTGGTTACTATGTAAGGACTACAAACCAAAGTTAAAAACAAACCTGAAGCTGAAGAAACCCTAAACGTTAACGGAACAGATCCGCAGACCGAATTGACTGACGGAGCAGGAGCGAGCGAGAGAGAGAGCGAGAGAGAGAGCGAGAGAGAGCGCATTTCTCCATGTTCTGTGTGTGTGTGATTGATCCGAGCGGGTTTGTAGGCAGGGGGGGGGGGGCGCTGTGATTATCACAGAACGCTGCGCGGCCAGTTGAGGAGTTTTATTCAATCCGAGCACGGATATTGACTATTGGTTAAGACTGCGATCGCCTCTTATTTCTGGAGAAAATTTTTTGCCTGTTTGTGGCCTAGTTTTCACCAGGTTTTGGAGGTTAATCAAACCATTTCTTGTGAGTAAATTTCAACTTGTTTGTAGTTGAGATACTTTCACTTGGAATTCATTGGTCCAGAGGACTGCTTACTACTCTGCCGGATAACAACATCGACCAGACCAAACAAGAAAGGTAAGTGTGTTTTAGTTTTAGTATTTATTAAGGTTTCATTTTGCTATTTTAGATCAGTGTTTTATCTTATTTTTAGCTTCCTTGTTGCTTTTTTAGACGGTTTTAGGGGTTTTAGCTTCTTTTATCCCTTTTATTTTGTGTTGCCTCCGCCATGTCGGCCAACCATGCCGGCATGCGGAGGCACCACAGTGTCCGTTTTACTTTTAAAGAAAATGAACCCCTTGTGATATCAAGGCTGGACTTCTCCAGGAGGCTAGTCCAGAAAATCTTGAAATTAACCCCAGAAGATGTAAACTGTATCTTGACTTTACCTTTTAATAAAGGTTTTGATATAAGCTTTTGTTCCGCTGCCTTGTTGAGAGAATTCTGGATTCGTTTTGAAAATGCATAACCCCAGTTTTCTGCATTTAATGTTGAAAAACTGACTGACAATGCAGCTAAAACTGTAATTGTCAGAATGTTCAATGAAACTGTGAATGCAGATGACATTTGTTTATGGCTGGGCAGATTTAGCACTGTAAAAGGCCAGGCTACCAAGGTGAGAGATGAGGATGGCATTTGGAATTGCGCTTGGAGGGTCCCCATCCAACAATGGCAGGACCCCCAAGGCTTCCAAGGCCTGAAACATCTGCCATCCATGATAGTTCTGGGAAACAACAGGGGCTACATTCACTACCAGGGCCAGCCCAAACTCTGCTGCAAGTGTGGTGAGAATGGGCACCTGGCAGAAGCGTGCCAGCAGATTATTTGTGGCAAATGTAGAGAAATTGGGCATACCTTCATGGAATGCACCAATGGCAGGAAGTGCAATCTTTGTGGAGAAACAAACCACCTCTTCAGAGATTGCCCACAGTCATTTGCCAACAAATTAAAGACCGCAGCAAAAAGAACAGAAAATGAACAAAATGGCGGACAAGGTGAATGTTTGGAGAGCTGTTTGGGCTGGAAAATTCAAATCTCCCGCCAAATCCTGTGATTGGAGGAGAAGGATCAGGGGAGGCGGGAGAAGGGGAGGGGCCTGCAATTGCCCCACCAGTGGTGAACAGGGAGGAAGTGGTGGCAATGCAGGCAGAAGGCGGAGCTAGCCCAGTGGCTGGCTCAGAACAGGAAACTGACCAGTCACAGGGTGATAGTGAGGATGTCCCCTCCCCAATGCCCAGCCAGGCAAGAGGCTAATTTCAGAATTGTCTTCTGAGTCTCCTGGAGTCTCGGAAAAGAGGGGAAGAGCTGGGACTGACTCAGACAGTTCATCTGTGGAGGGGCCCAGAGTCTTCCCCTCCGATTCACCCAATGAAGTCTCATTCCTAAGCATAGCTCTGCAATCAACCCCTAAGGTCTCTAAGCTCAACGCAACCTGCGTCAGAGGCCAACTCCCAGAGTCCGAAAGGGAAATGGAGTTCAACCCCGTCCTCTCTCACCTGTGAGAATGAAGGAAGAGCTCCATTCACAAGAAATTCAATAATTGTTGTTTTAAATATTTGAAGTCCCTCCCTTTCTGTCTTTAAGATGTCATACTTTTCTTAACCATACTCATGGCACTCACCTTCTCAACTATAAATGTGAGAAGCGTCAAGTCGAGAGTTAGAGCCCAGACGGTTTTATCCTTTCTTAACTCTTTTAAGTCAGATGTGTTTTTATTACAGGAATGTGGCCTTCCATTTTTAAAGCACTACAGGGAATGGGAGGAGTTATGGCCACAAACGTCACTATGGAGCGGGTCAAATGAAAACAAGAGTGATGGAGTGGCCATTTTAATAAAAAACCCTCTAGTCTTGGTAAAGGGCAGCACTGTGGTGAGAGATGGTCGGGCACTTTTAACACACCTGACTTTTATGGGGAGGGATTTTAAAGTCTTAAATATTTATGGCTTTAATGACAAGAATGACAGGTATGACCTTTTAGAAGACCTGCAGCCCCACATGCTAGGTAGGCTACCTTTAGTCGTAGGGGGGGATTTTAATTGTATTTTAAGCAAGAACGACAGGAGAAGAACAGGGGATGATTTTAAAGCAGACAAGACTTCAATTTTATTACAAAGTATATGTAGCGATTTTAAACTTGTGGACTGTTTTAAAACCAAGCATCCCAGAGAGGAGGGCTTCACCTGGTTCAGTAGTGACGGCACCCGAGCCTCTCGCATAGACTACATTTTATCACGTGACTGCCCACCAACCGATGCTAGATTAGTACCTGTTTTCTTTTCCGATCACGCAATGCTTTCCTGCACTCTTTCACTCTCTTCCGGTGTGACGGCAGGAAGCGGTCTGTGGAAGCTCAATTGCTCCCTGTTAGAAGACAGGGAGCTAGATAGGCAGTACAGGGAGCAATACAAAGAATGGCAGACCCTTCAAGACTTTTACGATACACGCGCACAGTGGTGGGAAATGGTGAAGGGGAAGACTAAGACTTTTTACAGACAGGCAGGTAAGAGGAAAAAAGATAGGGACAACAGACGCATGATGGGACTGCAGAAACGACTTCAGAGGTATTTTAAATTAATCCAACAGGGAATGGATTTTAATGAGGAAATAAAACAAATTAAAACAGAGATGTCGGTTTTAGCAGAAATTAAAAGCAAAGGTGTCATACTAAGAAGCAAGGAGAGGGAAATAGAGGAAGGAGAGAAGTGCACAAGATATTTTTTTAAGAAAATCATAAATAAAGGGGGGGCATGTTAAGACTTAAAAAAGAAAACGGGTGCATAGCTAACACAACAGAGGAAATTAAAGAAACTGTCGAAGACTTTTACCGTGAACTGTACACGGAAAAAGCAGTTAATAAGGACACCATGACCGAAGTTTTAAAATCAATCGAACAAGCAAAAAATGACAATGTGCTCTTAACTCAAGATTTTACCATGATTGAACTAAACAACTGTGTAAAAACTTTTAAGAAAGGGAAGTCACCAGGAGAAGACGGGCTTCCCTTGGAATTTTACTTGACATTTTGGGACATTTTAGCACCAGACTTGCTTGTTGTTTTTATGGATTTTGAACAACTGGACCGACTTCCTGACAGTTTTAGAGTAGGGATAGTGACGCTTTTACATAAAGACAGAGACAAGACAGACTTGAAAAACTGGAGACCCATCACACTTTTAATGTCGACTGTAAACTTTTTAGCAAATTATTAGCTTCACGTATGTCCCTGTTTTTAGGAGAGCTGATTCACCCGGATCAAGCCTGTGCCGTCCCGGGGAGGAAGATCACCGACAGCCTCGTACTGATCCGAGACACCATCTGTTATGCGAGAGACAGAAACATTCGGCTAGTAGTCCTGAATTTAGATTTTGAGAAAGCCTTTGATCGGGTCTCGCACCAGTACCTCTTTCAGGTACTGCAAAAAATGGGGTTCCCAAGAAGGTTTATAGCCTGGGTGGGACTGCTGTACCGGGGGATCAACAGCAAATTCATTGTTAATGGGCATCTGACAGCAGCAGTGGATATAAACTGCGGTGTCCGTCAGGGTTGTCCGTTATCTGCCCTCCTTTACGTCCTCTCAATAGAACCGATGGCACAGATCTTGAGAAGGGACCAACGAATCCATGGGGTAAGAGTCCCAGGGAGCGGGGGACTCGAGACAAAATGCATTTATATATGGACGACATCAACATTTTATGCACTGACCTTTTATCTGTCAACAGGACGCTGGACTTGACTGACTGGTTCGGACAGGCCTCTGGGTCGAAGCTCAACCGAAGCAAGACCCAAGCCCATTTTTATGGACCATGGACGGCGACTGAGACGACAGGACTCCCCCTGACTGTGACCCGGACCGACCAAAAAATACTGGGATCAAGTTTGATAGGGAGGGGGAAGGGAAAACAAATTGGGCAGACAAGGTAGGGAAAGTCAGACAGAGACTAGGATACTGGACACTTAGAGGACTGACTTTAGAAGGAAAGGTTTTAATCATTAAAGCAGTGATTTTACCTTTGCTTTTACTAATCAGTTCTGTTTTTATCCCGCCTAGGAGAACGATTTAGACCTGGAACGAGCCATCTTTTATTTCTTGTGGGGCTCCAAGTGGGAAAGACTGAAACGAAGCGTGATGAAGAAGCCAAAGGAGGAAGGAGGAAAAGGAGTGCCTGACCTGTACTTGTTTTTAGGGAGCAGATACACCGCCCTGCACATTTTAACCGCCACAGCCCCATCCAGTAACCCCAAGACCGCAGCGATGACAAGGTTCTGGATGGGGTCGTACCTCAGGAAAATCAAGATTTTACCCACAGACCTCAGAGTTCCAGTGTCTTTTAACCTGCCACCAGCTTACGCTTTTATCCAGTCATTTTTAAGGCATTTTAACCTTGAGCAGGAGGAGTTGCAGGTTTTAACTTCTCACCGCTCTCTCATTTCTGTTGTGCAGGAGCGGGAACCAGTGAGTCCAGTGCGCGGGCTCGCATTGGGCGAGCCCTCAACAGTTTGGCGCAACGTAAACCATCCCGCTCTTCCAAACAGACTCCGGGACCTGTCATGGATGGTGGCTCACGAGATCCTCCCGGTCAGGTCCGTAATGCACTCCCGGGGCATGTCGGCGCACGCAACTTGCCCCCGACCAGGTTGTGGCGCGCCTGAGTCGGTGAGGCACCTGCTCTGGGAGTGCAGCGCTGCCGTAGAACAGTGGGCAATGGCCGGCTCCTTGCAATTCCCGTACTTGCCAGCAAGGGAGGTCCTTACACCACAGCTGGTGCTGTACGGGGTGAGCCAAGGAAAACAGATACCAGCACGAACATTTGCCAAACAGTGGCTCACCCTAGCCGCCATCAAAGACGCCATATGGACCTCCAGAAACTTGCTGGTAAGGAAGCACATGCAGATCCCCCCCGAGGCTGTGATCCGGATGGCCGCAGCGACGGTCCGAATGGCCGGAGCTGCAGGCGGCGGGCCTAGGACACAGCCTCAAAGAAGAATCGCCTCTGTGCCCATTCGGACGAAGGAGCCGGAGCCACACAGTACAAGTTCAAAGCAGCGGCGGCCTGACCCTCCGGGTGAGGTCGGTGGGAAGGAGCTACAGGGTGAGGGTCTCCTCTGAGCACCTCGACAGGATCCCGAGAGACCAAATCTGTTTGGGGGAGCGGAATGAGTTCCCACTTGGTAGGGACTCACCCCACTCCTGCACAACAGTGGACTTTTTATTCATAACATATGCGCTCCCTGCTGAGGAGATTTTAACATAGACACTCATTTACATTGAAAACCTTTTATACCTTTTAATCTATGACAATGTTATCTGTAATGCATTTTTAAAGCAATTGTTTTGGATGTTTTATGGATTATTTATGTATAACGCATCTCTTGGAGCGGTTGTTTTAGGTGTCTTATGGATTATTTATTGACTTGTTGTATTTTAAAAGGTAACTTTGATGTGACATGTTAAATGACAAAAGTATGAAATGAGTGTCAATAAATTCTTTTCAAAAGAAAAAAAAAAAAAAAAATCTGTTCTTATCAGTTTAATATCTGATATGTCCTCTATCAGGGGACAACATATTAAATGGATTTTTAGCAATGGGAGTTGAAAAAGGGGCTTGCTCCGTTCACTCCACGCATCGACCCGGTACTGCAGCATCGCTGGGAACGGTGCACCCATCTTCTGTCTTGTGGAAAAACAATTAACGATGCACGTTGAGCTGCCCGTTGCCAAAACTGTCAATGGACCTGAAGAGCAATTGATATGAGTTGATCAAAAATTGTTATATTTATTGCTGATTTGAAAACTATTTACATGACAGCATCGAGCTTCAGATCAATGGTGTTGTCATGGTAACAAACAAACTATATACAGAACGTTTTGCAACAATTAATACAACACATGCGGTTGCAATTATGAAGTAAAATGTAATGAAAAAGAGTTTTCATACTCAATATAACTTTCTTTTTTTAACTTTTTATTTTTTTATGATCAGTGTGATTTTTTTTTTTTTGGTTCTTTTTTAGTTTTTTTATTCCCACACCAGGTATATGTGTGTGTGTGTGTGTGTGTGTGTGTGAGTAAGAGAGAGACACAGAGAGAGAGGGGGCGGGGGGGCAGCTGACAGTAAAAAAAAACTGGAGTCGCATTTAAAACAAGCAGCATGTCTGAAACCCACGTTCACCAGAAATCTACTGGTTACTATGTAAGGACTACAAACCCCACGTTCACCAGAAATCTACTGGTTACTATGTAAGGACTACAAACCGAAGTTAAAAACAAACCTGAAGCTGAAGAAACCCTAAACGTTAACGGAACAGATCCGCAGACCGAATTGACTGACGGAGCAGGAGAGAGCGAGAGAGAGAGCGAGAGAGAGCGCATTTCTCCATGTTCTGTGTGTGTGTGATTGATCCGAGCGGGTTTGTAGGCGGGGGGGGGGGGCGCTGTGATTATCACAGAACGCTGCGCGGCCAGTTGAGGAGTTTTATTCAATCCGAGCACGGATATTGACTCATATTACTCGGATAATACTTGTACTCGGCAAGAGTGCTTTATCCGTACCGGATACTCGTTTCAGCCGGATACTCGGATCACCCCTAGTGTATATGCAGTAATATAAAAGAAAGTTGATGTCATAATGAATTGTGATGATGACATAATGAATAGTGATGATGACATAATGAATGGTGATGATGAATCAAAAAGAAAGTTGATGTGTATATGCACAAATCTAAACCCCACGCATCGACCCGGTATTGCAGCGTCACCGGGAACGGTGCACCCATCTTCTGTCTTCTGGAAAAACAATTAACGATGCACGTGAAGCTGCCCGTTGCCCAAACTGTCAACGGACCTGAAGAGACATGGCTGGCAGATTTTACCGCCAGAAATTGTCCTAAAAACTTAATGATCTGTGAAACCTCGTTGGGTTCCTGGTATCAAAACGTTGTTATAATACTTGACAAGATAAAGCCATACAAAAGTGTAGCAAGATTTGCACTTTTGATTGGCAGAAAAACAGCAAGGACAAAATATAGGTGAGGCCTTGGATTTGGAAAAGCGGCACACCAAGTGAGAATTACCGCGAGGGTTGGGACTGGGAAGACTGGCGTTTTCGGCTGCTCTCGAGAGTTGGCTGTACTTACTCTGGTTTCTCTTCATAACGCACAAGTCTTTCGCCTTTTACTAAAGACTTCCGTGGAGAGGAACGCCTATGAGTTGAAGTTATTTTTGGTGGGCTTTGCTGTTTGGCCAAGCCTTTTGTACTTGTGAAAAACAAATATGCTCTCCAAAAGGAAACTCAGATTCTTAAACGTAGCCAAAATGTGACAGCATGGGAATATTGCACGTTGGCAGGAGCTTGACCAATTGGGAAAACCACAATTGCCGTCTTTAACTAAAACTTTTGTGCTTCCCCATGAAGCGCTTGGACGGGGGTGCTAAGCAGCAGCTGTTATGTCCATTTAAAATTACTGGACCGTGACAACTG